>NW_028186483.1:375450-402918 GCF_003343005.1 Rhea americana
AAAAAAAAAGAAAAACAGCAAATGTGGTCTCATCACCACATAAATCCCCACTTAGGTCAGTTTTGTTGCATGGTTTCTGTGTCAGGGCCTCTCTTTAAAGCTCCAGTATCAAAAAAATTAAAGTCAGAACAAAAAAAGTGTGAAAGATTGCTCAGGGCAAGTGGATTTTCAACTCTTGGTATAAGTGCAGTTTATTCTTGCTTGAATGGATGAACGCTTGGTAATTAATGTAATTTTCTCTCTTAACCCAGGATAAACCAGCTATTTCTTATGCTAAGCATCAGGTATTAGCATGTATGTTGTCCATCATTAGCTACTGGTATCAGGAGACCTCACATGAAGGATGTCAGTGTTGCATACCAGACTAGAGTTAGGACCAAATTACTAAAGAATCATGTGGTTTCGTATGTGTTGCAAGGGTAGAGAGAACCCCAGAATCTCTGCCTGCCTCTGCAGCATAAATACATTTTTCCTCCCTACAAACTCAATTTTCGGGAAGAGGACTGGATGTCTTGCAGTGACCAGTGGGTGCTGGCCCTATGACCATTAAGTACTGATTTCAGCCATCTGGTTGGAGGAGAAGGTATAAGCTTAAACAGAGGCCAAGCATATTTCTACCCTTGCTTCTTTTCAGAGCTTCCCTTTGATTCTCTCTCTAGAAGACATRGGCAGAGTTTGCATATGTGTTTGCATACATTCTTTTAAATAGGTGTTTTGTTTTATATTGAGTGTAGAACTAAATATAGCAATCTTTTAGTTAGTGAAAGTATTACTATTGAATTTTGAGATAAAAGTACAGTATCAAGGAAATGTATGGTGTGCCTGGTTTGCAGAACTTAAACTAGTACAATTCTTTCTTTCTATTGCTCTCTTTCTTTAAAACTTTCCAGTTTCTCCTTGGAAATCAGAAGAGAAAAGCTCTTATGGCAGTAGTGGATAGTTCAAAAATTGTGTTTGCAGTCAGGTTTGAGTATGCATTTGTAGATACTGCTGTTCTGTTGTTTTTCAGCTAGACTTTCTCAGATGCAGTGGTTTAGATGAAGCAAGAGAAAGATAATGAGTACTGTACTGAGATTTTTACTTACTGTGTGATGGCTTCTTAACCAGAAAAATTTTTGCTTGTCTAGACTTACTTAGGAAGAAAGTTAAGGTTGCTAAGGTGTAGCAAAGGCAATCTGGTATCTCCCATGATAAGTGTTAGGATTTATAGAAAAGTTGAGGAAAAAGTATACAGAGAGAAATTTACGGTTATTGGTTATGTACAGAAATGATATTCTAATTGACTTAGCTAGAAGTAAAGAAACCACCAGTGGTAAAAATGGTGGGACTGTGAATAGTAGAAGCGTTCAATAGCTTTTTTCTGGCGGTGGGAGAATAGAGGGGAGTTCTGTAGTTGAGAAAGGGGAGAACAGAGTAATAGTCTATGATAACTGGCAACCTCTTAATTTCCATTCTTGAAATGGAAAAAGTGAGACCCTTCTTAGTAGTTTGGTGTGAACTGGAAATGAAGTATTTCCCTTTTTAAATTATTTTTTATTTTTATTAAGAAGGCTTCTTGGAATATGGAATACAAGACTTGTCAGTAACAGAACTGGGAATTGTTTGGGTCAGGACTGTAGAAGTAAAGCTGTATTTGCAGAACAGGTCTTGTGTCTGTTATGCCCTTGAGACCTACTTGCTTAGGTGCAGGATAGTAGCACTGTGGCCTTCTGGGCTGTAGCAAACTTTAAATAATCCTGTCCAGGTCCATGGAAGTCTCTTTCCAGCCTTTGGACATGGCTTGTCTGTTCCTTGCTCTTTAGCTGTGCTGCAGACTCCTCCTTTCCTGAATTCTCACCTTCTGCTTCCCTTCTCCCTATTACCCCATTCTCTGGCAGTCCAGAAACTTCTGTTGTGCAAGCATGCTCAGTCACACCATAAAAGTTCTCATATAAAACTCTTATAACTATAATTAGTAGACTTAGCCTTTGGCTGCCTGAATCTTCCCAAGTAGAGCACTCTAGCAACCTGTAACTAGTTCTGTACAAAACAGCAAAGTGGAAGATACTGGTTGAATTATAGTTCACTGTAGCAGAAGTATCTAATGCTGATCAAAAGGAGTCAGTAAAAAAGGAAACTGACAGAAGAAGTTGATAAACTCTTGATAAGTTCATAAAACGTACTCATTTTTGTAACTATTGAATTTCTGAAAATCATATCTTTAATATGATGCAACATTTCTTTTTTTCTGAAGAAATTTAAATTATATAAAATAAGCTACATTTAGATCCACTTAGAAATTCTGTTCTCATCTGTCTCGGTGTAAGTGCAACTTCTGGTTGGTTCTTTGTCCTGTGATAGCACTGAGGTTTTGCAATTTTTTTCTTTCTGCTAAAGCTCTTGATCATCATTGGTGCAGAACGTGAACATTGTAGCAACTGGAATCACTGCATAAATTGAAGAGCAAATAATCTCCACTATTGCCAAGTGTGGCATCATGCATGTAGGAGCAAAACACTGGAGCCCTTCATAAAAGGAGAGGGAACCATCAGTTTCCATGTTTAGAAAGTAGGGCTCTAAAATAAGAAAATAAAAAGAATGGAGGGGTATGAGTTAGAGCCTGATAATCATCATCTGGTAAATGCAGAAGATCTGATAAAAGTCCATGAACATGCAAGAAGAAGAACTGAGAGCAGGAGGCTGCATAACCTTCTGGTTGGCTCTTGTACAAGGCCTGGTGAGATGCGATGTCCMACTGTGCTGCAGAGTCCTTCTAAGACTCTGCCATGAAGTGGAAGTCCTGTGAAGCTTTGGTTTCATTTAGGCTCTCAAAAGGAGTTTAAAAATGACTTGCAACTTAAGAGGTGAATACATTAGGAACATATTTTAGAATACGGCTTTTCATAGTATTAAAAAAAATGTAAGATACAACAAGTAGAAACTGAAGCCATACTATTACAGACTGAAAAAATCTTTGATAGTGAAGAAATTAACATTTGAAAGACGTTATGAAATGGTTGTGGTGATTTCTGTACTGAACTGTCCATTCAAGGCAGGAAGCCTGTCTGAAAGACGTGATTTTTCTAGTTTTGTAGAATAGGTTTCATGTCCTGTGCTTTAACAGTTTATTGGACTAGCATTTTCTGGCCTTCATGCATGACCACTAATGTCTCAAGAAAAGTATCTGTTCAGTACATCAGCCTCAGAGAGGAGTGTTTGGCTTTTCATTCTGTTAATATTGCTCAAAACCCCTCAGCTCAGGGTGATGGAGAAAATTGGCCTACTGTTTTCTAAAATTTACGGGTTGAATTTTGAACTGACAGTTGACATTCCAAAAATAAAGTTTGGAAAGGTGTACTTCTTTCTATAACACAGATTCTATATTTTTGGCTTCAAAAATAAGTGGAGGCAAATAACAGAAGCCAATGCTTCCTTGTCATATTTTTGATGAGGAAAAAGATGACAGTCTTAGGAGCTGGGGTGTGGAAATTATGTTTTCGGTGTTCTTCAATGAGAACTATGGTAAAAAATGGTCTAAAAAGATATACTTAGATGATGAAAGTAGTATTCTACGGATGCCACTGATTAAAGCAAACTATTTCTGGAAAAAAAATCTATGAGCAGTTAGCAGTGGGTTCTCACAGCTGACAGGATGGTTTCTTTGCCTTCGTCTGAGAGCTCACCTTCTTTTCAATTTCCCTCTCACTCTTCCAACTTACGCACACCTTTTTGTAGCTTTACTGGCATTTATCCACTGGTTAATTTGTGTAATAGCGCACAAATGCACTTCTTGCAGAAGGTAGCTCAGGGAGCTAGTACTGTCATATGAATAATGCAAGTTTGTGTTTGCAACCTTACTCTAATCTAACAGACTTAGCACAGACATCTGTGTTGTGCTAATGATGGGTGGGAAGGGTTGAGATGTATAAAAAAGTATTTATTAAGTACAAGTGACAGTAATTGTGTTCTCCGGTCTCCAGTACTTCTCAAAGTATACAATGGTAAAGTAAGAACAGTCATCTTGAAACCACTGGGTTTTGATGCTTTTGGCTGAAAATCTAGAAGTGGTTTAACTTTGAAACAAACTASAACTTGAAAGGAGAACTGATGGAAACCAGTATTAACCTTCCAGCTTGGACTGCCTAAATTTGTAATACTAGTGAATTTTTCAATGATCAGTCTTAAACTAAATGCAGTCCCTGCATTATCTGCGGGTAATTTCTTTTCTTCTGAAATGTAATTTTAGGCTGGACTGAGTTGAAGTTGGCATCATTCCTTGTGCTCTCTATGATATCAAAGTACACCATATATTTTAACTTTTTAGTAGCTTCCGCCAATAAAAACAAAAGCTATAATTAATAGTCTCAGCAGTTTTGCTGCCAAGGGTTCCTGGCTGCAATTCCTAGTTTGTTTTATGCTGCAGATGCATACCTCTGAATCTTGTTAACAGTTTTTTTTTCAAGCCAATGATTAAAGACTACTACTGTCCAAAGAATTATCCCAATAAAAAAAGAAAGAAAGATTGGATATTAAAGCATTAATTTGCTCTTGAGAAAATAATTTTGAGACAGACTCTCTTTAGAAGATCTCAGATTCTAGTTAAGGGTAAAGCACAGCCTCTCGTGTCAGTCAATTAATTGTTCTAAAATGACTTTGACTGTGGGGTTATATGGAAGAAGGGATGGGTTAGGGTGCTGGAAAAAATGACTCTACATAGTAAACCTCTAGGTTAGCAACTTGAGGTCTTACCCTTTGCCCTCAAGGAGCACAATGTAATTAACTGCCCTCATAACCTCAGCACGTTAGGTCTGATAAAATCTATTGTGTGCTGTTACAATGCTTTTTAATTATTCAAGTGTATATGTAGTTCCTAAGTATATGATCTTAATTATGGATGTAGAGAGAGCTTGGGAAGCCCAGCCCTAGCACAAGACCTTGAGGAAGAAGGAAGAGTTTTTCTTCCTATCAATCAAATGTGTACGGAGTCCTGTAGAGGGATATTCATTCTCTATCTGTGGAATTAGACCACACTGTATGATAGATTTTTGACAACTATCCTATCTCTCTGAAATTTAGCTTTGTCTTCTTTTTAAGTACAATCTTTCTCCTGTGTTCCCTTGCTCATTTGGTAATATTCTGCTTTTAAAGTACCTTCTTAATGTTCCTCATAAGCCTTTTGTGCTCATTTTACTCCTCTATAATATAGCAGAATTTCTGATTCTCCTGTTGGAAAACTGGTATGATTCAGGACTCTCACTTTGTTTTGATCCTTTAATAAAAATTTTATTGTATTTTCAGCTTTTACAAGGGTAACATCTCCCATTTCTGGAAACTGCGCTATACTTAATGAGTCTTAGAGCTGTTAGTCATTTTAGCTATTTCCATGAGCCTTGTATTTAGAGAGGAAAAATCTTCACAGAATTTAACTTTCCAAACTAGAATTTGTTGGATTTTCTAAACTGAACTGCTGCTGTCAGGACAAACATGTGCTTCTTATGAATTTCTGAAGTAACTTTTAATGCATCAAGAGTGTTGTTCTGAGTGCTTGGCAGGACAGTCTAAGGGCCAATGACTTACTCTCGTTATTGCCATAAAGCTGATTTGGAAGAATAGGGGAAAAGTTGTCTGTTGTTTAGCAACCAAATATGGTGTTGTATTAATTAAAAAAAAAAAAAAAAAAAAACAATGTGTTGATTTGCAATATCAAGCAGTTCAGCCAGCCTGCTGAAATGATTCCAGCAGCAAGCAATTCCACCTGTTTCAAGAGAGTAAAAAGTGACTTATGGAACAGTTGGCCAGCTGCAGGACTGTAATATGGAAAGGATTCCTGATCTTAACCTACTATGATTTGTAAAGCGTGCTGATACTGGTTGCTTATAACTTTAGTCATGTTTTCTACGTACTTCCTCGTTCCCATCCCTCTTTCATCAATTGTGATTCTAGATCTAATGAGATAGAGAAGAACAAGGCTCTGTCTGTGCTACAGGTAACATATTCCACAGCAGTTGTACTAACTCAGGTGACAACAGCAGTAAAACCAGCAGTATGAGATAACGTGAGTAGCCTGTGTTGAAATCCAAGTTTTGGTGCCTTAAGTATTGGCATCTGTGCTTTCTAGGTGGAAAGAAAATCTGTATAGGTTGCAGTATGTTCCCAAATATATTGGGAACTGGAGCAGTGAATAGAGCTTTGTGCAGATCTACTTTTTATTACTCTCTTTAAAAATATTGCTCTAAAATAGAAATTATAGTTGACTACTGCAAATGGAGTTGTCTTAGTGCTGCAAGCATCAGTGGTGAGAGACTAGGAGGAGGTTGTTTACTGACTAAGGCTAAATTTGGCTTTAAAAGACAACTAAGAAGAAATCTGGAGTGAATTCTAGAAAGATTATTGCTTTTAATTACGCTCTAATGGGACCTACTTCTATATGTCTTGAATTGCCTCCTGGAGAGCCTCTGCTGATAGGATGCCTAGCAAGACAGAGTCTTTCAACAAAGATTTTCTGAAGCATTTCACAGCTTCTGAGGTGGATATGAAAGATGCTTCAGGACTGCTGAATGGCAGAACAGAACTACCTGTAGTCTGTATCTAGAACCAATAATAGGAAACTGCATATTTTCCATATCATTTTTTTGTTTAATAAAAAGCAGGCCTTTGACCTCTTAGTAGCTGTTTGTTACCAGAGCATTATATTGATCAAATAATCACTAGAAATCTTAAACTACTTTGGCCTTCCCTTTCTTGAAGAAGAAAGAGGCGGGGGGGGGGGGGAGCTTGTCAGAGAAAGTAAGTATATTAGCTTGCATCATAAAACACTGAAAAAGAGTGGTCTTGGAATTCCAAGCTTTGTGTGTTCCCACCACCCACTACAATTTTTTTCCAGTTCAGTGGTTTATCTGCAAATCTGCATGTAGCAGGCTGTACTTTTAAAGCTAGTTGTAGTATTTTGTAGGCAGAGTAGGTGGCATCCAAAATATTCTATGTAGAGAAACCAGTCTGTGTGGGACAGCTGATGGGCCATGCTATGCTGTGAGAAGTAAAACTGGAAAATGGAAAACTCACTAGCTTTAAAAGATTAAAAACTACTAGCTCTCTCCAAAGCTCACTGGATTTCCTAAGCAAACAGTGGGATCTCTTTGCTGCTGTTCATTGCTGCAGTCTGTCATCCAACGTGTGCTGATCCAGTGCCTGCTGAACTCAGTACTCCTTCTAACTAGTGGAAAAAAMCAGGTTAAAAATGCCTGCAGCAAGTGCATCTGGTGAGATAGATTTTAATGTGAAAAACACCTAAGCTAGTTTCCTTGAAGTTCTAGTCTGCACCAGATATTCTGGCAGCTAAGTTTAGCGTCAGTTAAGTAATCATGCTCTCACTTACAAGGTAGCATCCATGTGGCAAGTGTATGGATTTTGCTACAAAGTGTGTTACTAAAATTACAAATTTAGCTCTTATCTCACAAGGAGCACACAGAATCAGAGAATTATTTACCTTGAAAAGGGGCCTCTGAAGGTCATCTGGTCCAACTTCCTGCTCCAACATAGCGTAGGGGCACAAGTAGCACTATGTAAGCAGGGCTGTAGGGTAACACCTAACTGGCAGATCTTGTAATGAAACTTTGTTGCCACCACTGAGCCTGAACGATTTGCAAATTCTTTTCTGAAGTTAGCATGTGGGAAAAAAATGGCAAGTATTATGGTGGAAAGCATTTTTTCCCTTCTTGGGTATGAGATCTCCTTTTGAGTTGCAAAAGGAATGTGTCTGCAGTCTGTTCTGCCCCTCTGAAAGAGGGCAGTCCCTGCCAGTCTGCCTAACACAGGTTTTTACAACAGCTAAGTAGTTGGCAGAGTGTGGTAAATACTAATTAAAAAAAAAAAAAAAAAAAAAAAAAAAAGTCTTAAATTACAATTCTATCAATTCTGTTTTGAGAATGCCTTCCAAGGGCCAACTGCAATGCCTCCAGCTGCAGGGCAGCCCCATGGCCTTCCTTCTCATACACAACTCACAAAAGAAGTTAGGAGTCAAAAGAGCTTGTCTCCTGCTCCAGATATAGCAGTTCCAAATCAGCACAAGCAATTTTCAGGGCTTTTCAAAAATCACCAGCAGTACAACTGTCTGAGTACATGAAACTGAATTACAGTATGTCAGAGAACAGCATTTACTCCACAGCAAGCATTTACAGAAGAGTTCTTGCAAACCTGCTGATCTCCTCTGCTATGCAGAGGGAGTCCAGCACTGGATATTTATTCCAACTACTAGAAGAGAAAAAATTAATTACAGTCCCAGTCGCAAGTTGAGGTCAGTTATTTAAAGCAAAACATTTAGTGCTGTGGTGCTTCATAATTTATGTAAGTTGGTATACCTTACCTAGCAGGACTTGTGATACTTTTATGCATAACATTATTATGTACTTAAAAGGAAACTGTACTCTGAAGAGGTAAAGTTAAAGTTGTGGGAGTTGGTGGCAGTCCTCACTGACAGCAAGTAGTTTGATTTCTTTTACTGGTGTGTGTTCTGGCACTGTATTAAAAGCTGTTCAGCTCAATCATGTGGCTATTGCTTTACACGTAATGGTGTGAAAGGCAGAGCAGAAGGAACTTGCTTGAGTGACATGACTTGTGGAGTGATGTAGACAAAATTTGGAGCTGGTCTTATTTTTGTGTGACACTGACATATTCCTCATGTAACAGTGACAGCAAGTACAGAATGAACCTGCCCTTACCTGTGGGATAATAATCTTAGCTGTTCTTTTGTTAGGTTCCCCAGTTTGGGATTGAGTCACAACACAGATGAAGCAGCCAGGCATAGGTATAGTCACCTTCAGTAAAAGAAACAGGTTGTTCAAGTCCAGCCTCGGTTTTTGTTTCCATGTTCTGCAACTGTACAGCTTGGGCATCACCATCAGTTTAAGTAAGTCGGTGCAAAATTGGTAGAATATAATGAAAATTGCCTTCTGGTGAGCCAGTGTGAAAAGTCCTAAAGGAGGAAGGAATTGTCTCAAACTCACCATTWGTATTGGAAAGATGAGTTTGTTAGGACTGTTGGTTATCAAAGTTGAACTGCAGGTAACAACTACTGACACTGCCTTTGCCAGAGTATTATTTCATGCAGAAATGTTTCTAATTCCACAGCTGTATCCGTTCTTTATAGGTGTGCTTGAACTGGAGCAAGTATCCTGTTTATTTAAAGTAGTCAAAAAGACTTTTTTTGGAAACCTTTGTTTGAAATGCAAGTTGAAGATCATAAAGCAAAGATCAGGGTTTGCAAGAACTCTTCTGTAAATGCTTGCTGTGGAGTAAATGCTGTTCTCTGACATACTGTAATTCAGTTTCATGTACTCAGACAGTTGTACTGCTGGTGATTTTTGAAAAGCCCTGAAAATTGCTTGTGCTGATTTGGAACTGCTATATCTGGAGCAGGAGACAAGCTCTTTTGACTCCTAACTTCTTTTGTGAGTTGTGTATGAGAAGGAAGGCCATGGGGCTGCCCTGCAGCTGGAGGCATTGCAGTTGGCCCTTGGAAGGCATACTTCCCAATTGCTTCCCAAGCTCCAAGGATAAAACTTTACAATATTTGTCAGGGGTTGTATGTACTTGAGACCATGCTGTAGATCTGTAACATTGATCCAAAGCTGTTATTACAAATGCTTCATTTTGATGAGATATAAAAATCCATATAAATGTAAAAAGAGGATTAAAAAGGAAGTGCCTCATAAAGCATTTCCACCATTACTTACTCCCAGATCTTGACATCTTCAAATGTTACAGGAAGATTTGCAAGTGTCAGCCCTACTGTTCCACAATAAAGATCCATGCAAGGCTGATCCTCTGCCTCAGTTGCAGTAACTTAAATGTGGCAATTATGTGTCTGATACTTTAAATCCCAGAACTGTCTTTACTCTTGAACAGACCCGTAAAAATCCCATGTATTTATTCATTAATTGGCTATTTCTAGAATAAAGTGGACAATAGCAACTTTAGTTTTGAAATTTAGTTATGGCAAGAATTCACCTGGGAGTATCTGCTTCACAAGGAATGTTCATTTTGAACAAGATATAGACAATGTATTAAGAAGGATCCTATTTTACTAATTCTCTTTTAATTTGATAGAAGAGATATGTTGCTATTTAGGACTGAGTAGGCTGCAAAACATTCTAAGTAAAAAGTTGAATTTCATGATATGGGGAAGGATGCTTTTATGCATAGTCCTGATTACAGAACAGATTGGATGCCACATATCTTTTCTAAAACCCTTACTGAGTTTTCATAACTCTACCTGTTTGAAAATGAGTTCAAATATTTGTCTCGTTAAAAATAGTGGAAAGGTTTGCACATCTTTTCCTGAAGAGGATGCTAGGGAATGGCTGTTCTCCCATGCTTTTTTAGCCCATGTAAGTCTAGTATTATCAGTTTTTGAAAGATCAAATGTTCCTGTGCTCTGAAGCAGTTCCTTCAAGCAGGGGGATAATATTTATATCAGAAATGTATGCTAGTGGTTTATGAAGTCCTACACATATTTAAGAACTATGAACTTTCAGACTGACACTGCAAATGAGGATAACTGAGCAAGGATTAAGAAACCAATATAGTAGACCCAGGATTGTAACAGGTAAAGCATTTGGTACCTGCTGGAGCCTTGTGGCCCAGAGCCTGGGACAGCAGTCAAGGTGCCTGTGTCCTACAGTCACAGAATCACGGAATTCTTTTTTTATCTAGCTCTTTTTGATATCAGGGCAGCTGTATAGAACAACATGATCTGTTCTGGCAGAACTAGCTTAATCTAACAAATAGACTAAGACTTCCTGAACAAAAGTTAGCTGAACAAAAGTTAGTGGTATGCATACAAATGTATCTGGATGACTAAGTATACTGTGTAATAAAATAGAGCGTTTTTTTTTAACAGAAAAAAAGAGGAAAATCTTGATGAATGAGCAACAGTGCATGGCAAATGCCTCATTTATTATTGTGATCTTAACTGCCACAGCCACAGAATAGGAGGGACTCCTTGGAAAGTCCATGGGAAACACAGCAAGAACAGGGCAGAAGTAAGCTGGCCTGTTGTTAAAGCTTCCAGTCAGAGGTCACTGAGATTGCAGCTGGGAACAGATATTTGGGTTGTGGCTTTGTGTAGGGCTAGCATATATGGCTATCATAAAATATTTATAGAAAATGGGAAAGGACTGAAAGATCTTACAAAGTTACATATCACATAAATGGTAGTCCTTAAACAAACATATAGGGATGGGTTTTGGAATTGCTGTGTATTTCAGGCATGTTTTTAGGTTTCTTATCTCTAATTCTGCAAGGTGGATTTTGAAATGAGGAAGTTGCGCACAGTAATAAAATTCAGCAATAAAATTCAGCTGCATCTTTTGATGTGTCATTTTGGAAGATATATTAAGAGGAAGAACAGTGTAACTTGCTGTTCTGACTTCTCAGCAGCTCAGAGGTATATTTGTTTTGGGATCGGTTTGCTCACAGAGGATTTCATGGTGGTACAAATGAGAGAAATCGGGCTATCAGAGCAAGGCTTACAGGAATGAGATTACTTTTTATCAGCTGACTTCTATTTAATTCAAACACTTAATTGACATTTTTAGGGGAAAAACCCGAGAAATTGGAAAGTAAACCAGCTCCTTACAAAATCTAGAGAGTATGCTTACAGTACTCAGCTACGTCCATTCATCTGTTGGGATAGAGCTCATGAGGAGAAAGAGGAGGAGATGAAGACCAGCACAGGAATGTGTGTTTTTTGTGTTGTTGTTGTTGTTTGTTTGTTTTTCTTCCTCTCTGAATTTCCTCCCTCTTCTGTCTTTAAAAGAAGTTTGACATTTCAGTGTAGAACTGATTAAATTATTCCCAAAGATTTAAACACTTGTATCTCTGAACTATCTTGTGATTGGAGCTAGGAGACTGAACAAAGAAATGACCTAATGCAATTCTGCATTCACAGTTTCACACTTTCACCTGTTGTTGAAAGGTAGGGGGAAAGTGATAGAAGGCTTTATATTATTCGTTGTGCATCTTCACTGTGAACATTGGACACTGTGCATAGAGCAATAGTCAGCAATACAAGAAACTAAAGGAAAAGCTGCTTGCTGTTTGTTCTTTTGTGCACGTCCTTTCAGATTATTGTATGGAATGGAAATTTTGTTGTTGTTGTTAGAGAAAGTTCCTTCTGCAAAATAAAAGTATGAGATATGCTGTTAATAATTGTTTGAAAAATATACTTTAGTAAGCAGAAAAGATTTAGTAATTAAAAACATCGACTTGAAGAAACAAATCTTAAAGATTCAACTTTTGTTACAAGGGTTTGTATCTGTCTCACTTCAGTGTTGCTATATGAGAAGTTTCCCCTCTTCTCCTCCCCTCCCCTCCCCTCCCCTCCTATAGTAAAATGCAATTGTAGAAGCATAGCTGAAAAGCAGGGATAATGTATGTGGAACATTATTCAGGTGGATTGGAAAGTTTTATTTTTCACTTCATTTTTCACTTCAAATTTTCAGATCATCTTTATATATGTATTTTATGCCATCTACTAAACTTATGACAAATCTAATGCTAATATATCAGGGGAATGGAAGCTCCTAATTTGTAATGGCTGCTTGAGAAAACCTCAACTATTAAAATGGGTATGAGATGCCAGGAGAATAAGGATTTTTTTTTCTCATTTTTCATGTACTCTAGGGAGTACAAACTATTTCTGAAGCACTTTGACAATCCCATTAAGTATGACAAAATATGAAAATGAGGCCTGACATGGAAAAATGAGCAGAGTTTCAGTATTAGTTCTTCATAACTGGATGCACCAGTTCTGTATTGGACTGTTCTTCCCCACACCCCATATTCCTAGCTTGATAAATGACTTACAGAAATAGCCAGTTCACTATATATTGGTGTAATCTTGTTAGTGTCAAACACACATAGAARTCCACAATGGAGGGAAATCACATGATCATAGAGAAATCCAAACTATGTTTTTCTTCTGTTTGGATTGTTTCTAAATTAGTTCTCACAGGATACTATAAGATTTTGAATTATATTCCTGCTGTTGTAAAAAGAAGTTTACAACCGGGAAAGGGTAGTTAATTTGATTGTGGGTTTTTTGTTGTTGTTGTCTCTTTCCCTTAATCCTCTTGGTAATTTGGCTTCTCATACATCCTAGTTGTCTGTCTGATCAAATTAGACAGCACTTTTGTGGAGCTACTTGAAGCTAATGTCATTTTTAGCTAACATCATTAAGTTCTTCTGATAATGACAAAAATARATCACAAAGTAGACCTATCTTACAGACCTGTCTTACCAATATTTACATAGAATCATAGAATCGTATAGGTGGAAAGGGATCTCTGGAGGTCATCTAGTCCAATTTTGTTCTCAAAGCAAGTCCAGTTAGAGCAGGTTGCTCAGGACTGTCTCTAGTCGAGTTTTGAGTATCGGCAAGGGAGGAGATTCCACAACCTCTTTGGGTATCTGTTTTATTATTTGACCACTGTCATGGTAAAACTGTCTTGTTCCTTTTTATCTAATTGGAATTTCCCATGTTACAACTTGTCTGTCATCTCTCTTCTTGTCCTCGTGTACCTCTGAGTCTGACTCTATCTTCTTTATGTCCTCCAGTTGGATATTTCAACACAGCAGGAAGATTTTCCCTTAGCGTTTTCTAGGCCAAACAAATCCAATTCTTTCAGGTTCTCCTTTTGTGCTGCTCCTGACCATCTTGATGGATTTGCTCTAGTAGATCAATCTTTTTTTTCCCCTTCTTTTAAATCTCTTTTAAATCTTTTTTTTTTCCTACTAGAGAGCCCAAAAATGGGCACTGTACCCTAGATGTGATCTAGCAGTGTCAGATAGAGGGGAATGACCATTTCCCTCAACCTGCTGGTTATTCTCTTACTGAAACATCATGATATGTAGTTGACTCATATCGTGATGGCACACTGTTGAGCACACTGATCATTTTCAATTTGCTGTCCACTGGTATACTCAGTCTCTTTCTGCAGAGGTGCTTTCTAGCCTGTCAACTCATGGCCTGCACTGTTGAATGGGGTTATTCTATCTCATATGCAAGGCTTGACATTTGCATTCATTAAACTTCCTGAGCTTCCTTGCCAGTCCATTTCTTGAGATTGTCTGGATTCCTTTGATTAGCAGCTCTCCAGTATATTGATTGCTCCACCAAGTTTGGTATCCTCCACTTACTTGCTTAGAGTGCACTCTGTCCCATCCTCCTGATCATTAATAAAAACATGGAACACTACTAGCTTGTCAGTGATTGAGGGATGTACCTGGTAACTGGTTGCCCTCTGGACTTTGTGCTGCTGATCTTCATCCTTTGAGCAGGGTGGTCCAGCCAATTTTTCACTGGTCACTTTACTGTCCACTGAACTAGTTCATAACTGCCCAATTTGGCTCCAAGGTTACTATGGGAGACCATGTCAAAAGCCTTATGGAAGTCAAGGTATATAATACTTACTGCTGCTCTCTTTCATCAGAGCCAGTGAAGTTGGTCAGGAGTGATTTGCCATTGTTAAATGCATGTTGGCTTTTCCCTGTAAACTTCCTTATCCTTCATGTTTTTGAAAATGGCTTTCAGGAGAAATTCCTCAATAACTTTCTCAGGGACTGAAGATAAACTGACTGCCGTATAGTTCCCAAGATTCTTTTCATACCCTTTATAAAGATGACTGGAAAAAGTTAAATGTCATAACCATCAGGAGCCTCTTCAAATTACCACAACTTTTCATGATAGAAAGGGGTCTTGCAATAACATTAGCCTGCTCCCTTAGCACCCTTGATTGCATTCTGTCTGGTCCCATTGACTTGTATATGGCCAATAGTTTTAAGTGTTCCCTGTTTGTGTCCTCTCAACTGTTGGCAATGATTCACTTCAGCAAACTCTGTTAAGTAGGGTTTGGAACCAGGGAGGCTTGCAGGGTAATCTTACTAGTGAAAACAGACCCTCCCCCCCAAAAAAAAAAAAAAAAAAGTGACTATGCTTATTTAATTTCTATTGTAACTGATAAAATATGTGCTATTTTCCTTTCTTCCACTGAAACGTGAAAACTTTAAACCTGAAAGGATATTACTGTTAGTTTCCTAATAAGTTTCTGGCAATATATCTTACAGACAAAAAGAATGGAAAGGTTTTTTGGGGGCAATGAAAAACAACTTCCTTTAAACAATAAAAAGAAGAGAATTGCAAAAGCAGGAAAGGGAAAAAAAGTATTAAAACATTACAACAGTGTCATTTAATATATAGTGTCAGAGCAATTTTTCTTCCTCTGATCCAGTCTCCAATTGTTTGTATTTATCTAATGTCAGAGGAAAGGTATTCTATTTAGAATTCTTACTTTGAAAATGTCAGAGGAAGTTTGAAGTGGCAAAAAAGTAGTTTTGAGGAAAAGCTGCTAAATTTACTGGAAGACTGTTGCTGCTTTTACCTACACAGAGGCATCTAAAAACCTAGGTGAATTAAAATGAACCGTAATATTTTAAACCAAAGCAAAACAAACCCACCCTCCCCCAAACTTTCAGTTGAGGATTGGGATTCAGCTGTGGCTGTGCAGGAATAGGGAATGAGAGAAGGCTATGTCACATCAGAAGAACTCTGATTTTGATGACTAGAGCCCAAACAAAACCTCTCTCCTTGGTTATTTCTCTCCATTTATGGTTTGATACTACAGTGTTGCACAGCTTAAGATGTATTTGTTTGTCGTTTTGCCATCTTTGTAAACTACAAGTCTTGATTTCATTCAGTGCCTAGAAAAATTTTGTATATATTCCAAATTATTTTACTTGTTAGAATGCTACAATCTGAAATGTTTCTTTTAATTTCCAAAACTCTTCAATATTCCTGTTAAGTCTGAATCTCTGTAGCTTTATGGCTGCCTAAAATAACACAGGTTGTTTAAACTTTAATAATGAACCATGCATCGTTTCTTTTGCGTTAGAGTTCTAATGGATGTTTCTTCACATATCTGAGATCTTGTCTCTTTTTGGAAATGCTGTTACCCTACTGTTAATGCGTAAGCTACTCTTACTTTGCTTACAGTCCATACCCTGTAGTTTTTGCTTTCCTGACTTGATGTGTTCTATTTCTGTACTAATGAATTCTGCTCTGGAGAGTAAGAATCTTAATTATCTTAGTCAACTTCTCATGAAATGACCTGGGACAAGAAAGGCCAGTGTTTGGTTATGATTCCTTCATGTTCCTTTTTCCTTCTTTTTTTCAATGAATGACTATAAGGTGTAATAGAAGCAGTTTGAAAGCTTTAGGATTTTCCCTGTCAGCATAAATTTATACCAATTTAAGTCAGAGTTATACTACCAAAGGAAAGTAACAAACAAGAAAAGCTATTACTGGGTTGCCAGTTTTATAAGAAAGAGATGTCTGATGGAAACAGAAACCTAGAACTGTGAAGAACTGTGGGTGAAATTATTAAGGTGGAAAGTGGAGCTCTAGTGCCATGAGCAGTTGCAAACACCTTGTTCTTATGTAGACCTGTAACCAGATACAAGAAAAATGTTGCATCTGGTGGGTTTTTTGTTCGTTTTTATCAACAGTTCAGTAGCTGCACAGAATGTTTAAATAACTGATCAAGTACTTAAGCTCTTTCAGTCCAATACACACTGCTCAGCCACTGTATGTCAAAGGACATTGGTGCCAAATGTGAAGCATGCAATCAAAGTATAGACACTTTTCTGTGTTGCTGTCTATGGCTGGCATCCTGTTAGCAAAATGTAAAACTAGGAGCAACAGTTACCTGTCTGTTTCTTCTGGAAGGCCATCATAATGTGTATGATGGAATAAGATGTGTATATTTTCCTACTCTGCTAAAATGACCGTGGCAAAATTAAGGATTTGTTATTACACATTATCTATGTTTAAGTATTCATCATAATTAGCATAAGATAGATACACATCAGTGTTTTGGCTATAATATCGTAACTTGAGTATTTTCTGTTGCTATCCTCTTGAGTGTTTCGGGAACCTAGAGGCTAAGTATTTAAACTTAAACTATTGTATGTCTACATCAGAAAAAAATCATTGGACTGCCTAGTAGAGGAAGCTTGCAATTTCTTTTCTGCAATGCCCATAGCACATTTATGCAATAATTAGTAGTGATTGAACTAGGCTGTAAACACTTTCCACCTGTGAATAAGCAGCAAGCTGGATATAAATGCTCAATTTATGACAAAGTTACCTCTGGGCAAATTAGCTGAAGCTGTATTAAATGAGGATTAAGCTGTAGTTACTAGTGCAAGTCTTTATTTGGAGCAATGGGAAAAGTGGGAAAAATACATAGTTAGGCTTTTACTTAATGTAAAGAAAGGCCCTGTGCCAGCAGTTGTGATGAAGGGCAGAAGAAACCACATCAAAAATTATCAAAACCTCAATTTTTGAAAAGAATASGTTCTGTCTGTATGAAGCTTGGGAGAGTATCTCCCATATTCAGGTATGAAGTGCTTCATTTTTTTTAATTTGTTTTATTCTGACAAGCTTTTATTGGGTTTACCAGATAGTCCTAGGTTTACCTTACTATGTCGTGGCTGTCTGGATAGGAATGTGGTTTTGCTTTTCAGTCTCCAGTCAGTCTGGTTAAATCTATTCTCTGGCTATGTTACATGTGTTGGTCAATCAGACAGACAAGGTGAAGGCCACATGGCCTTTGTGTCAAGGGTTATGCCGAGGACCTTAATGCTTAAAGGGAGATGGTAATACGTTTCTCAATAGCAATAGGAGTTATCCTTGCCTCTGAATGAGGGTTACTGTTCTTTTACATTAGTTGCTTTCTTTGAGGATGAACCTGTGTTTTAGAGTAGTTCTTTCTTGATAAACCTTACAGTATAAGAAAACAAAGAGCAGAAAAAGCACTACTGAAAGTGATATTYTTTTGAAAATGTCTTTTGATAATCAGCTTAATTTCCTTTTGGTTAGTGGTCCACCAATTACACAAAAAAAAGTCCCTACTGGCTCCCCTCTTGTTGGTTTGGATGCTATTGTGCCACTTAGAAGCAAATCATGAGTCCCTGTTGCAGTGTGTTTTGTGATAACCCATCTGGATCTTTCAGAACTGAAAATAGTACTTACATACCTTGATCAGATCATTCGACCTAATGTGGCTGCAGTCATAGAATCATAGAATCGGTAAGGTTGGAAGGGACCTCTGGAGATCATCTAGTCCAACCACCCTGCTCAGCAGGGTCACCTACAGCATGTTAGACAGGGTTGTGTCCAGGCAGACTTTGAAGATCTCCAAAGAAGGAGACTCCACAACCTCTCTGGGCAACCTGGTCCAGTGCTCCATCACTCTCACAGGGAAGAAATTCCCCCTCATGTGCAGGCTGAACTTCCTGTGGTTCAGTTTCTGCCCATTGCCTCTTCTCCTGTCACATGGGACAACTGAAAAGACTTTGTCCTCGTCCCTGAAGGGAGGATGTAAAGGATACTTGTACACATTGATAAGATCCCCCCTAAGTCTTCTCTTCCCCAGGCTGAACAGGCCCAGCTCTTGCAGCTGTTCCTCATAGGGCAGGTGCTCCAACCCTCTGATCATCTTCGTAGCCCTATGCTGGAATCTCTGCAGTAGCTCCACATCTCTCTTGTACTGGGGAGCCCAGAACTGGACACAGTACTCGAGATGAGGCCTCCCCAGGGCTGAGTAGAGGGGCAGGATCACCTCCCTACACCTGCTGGCAACACTCTTCCTAATGCACCCCACGATACCACTGGCCTTCCTGACCACAAGGGCACATTGCTAGCTCATGGTCAACTTGTCATCCACCAGCACTCCCAGGTCCTTCTCTGCAGAGCTGCTCTCCAGAAGGTCAGCCCCCAGCTCATACTGGTGCCTGGGGTTATTTTTCCCTAGGTGCAGGACCCTGCACTTGCCCTTGTTGAACCTCAGGAAGTTCCTCTCTGCCCAACTCTCCAGCCTGTCCAGGTCTCTCTGAATGGCAGCACAGCCATCCGGCATGTCAGCCACTCCTCCCAGGTTTGGATCGTCAGCAAACTTGCTGAGGAGGCACTCTGCCCCTTCATCCAGGTCATTGATGAAAAAGTTGAACAGGATGGGACCCACGCTGACTTCGCCTGATCACCTTCTTTTCCTCCATATGTCTGGAGATGACATCCAGAATGAGCTGTTCCATCACCTTTCCAGGGATGGAGGTGAGCCTGACCCGGCCTGTAGTTGCCKGGGTCCTCCTCCTCGCCTTTTTGAAGACTAGAGTGACACTGGCTTTCTTCCAGTCCTCAGGCACCTCTCCAGTTCTCCACAACTTTTCAAAGATGATGGAGAGCAGCCTGGCAACAACATCTGCCAGCTCCATCAGCACTCATGAGTGCATCCCGTCAGGGGCCATGCATTTGTGGATGTCAGGCTTGCCTAGAAGATCTCTAATCCTGTCCTCCTCGACTAAGGGAAAGTCTTCCTTTCTCCAGACTTTTTCTCTTGTCTCCAGGCTCCGGGATTTGGGAGGGCTGCCCTTAGCAGTGAAGACTGAAGCARAGAAGGCTTTCAGTTTACTCTGCCTTCTCTGTAGCCTCCATCACCAGGGCCCGTACCCCATTCAGTAGTGGGCCCACATTTTCCCTAGTCCTCCTCTTCCTGCTGATGTGTTTGAAGAAGCCCTTCCTCTTGTCCATAACATCCCTTGCCAGATTTAATTCCAACTGTTCCTTAGCCTTCCTCGTCGCATCCCTGCATACTCTGGCATTATTCTTATATTCCTCCCAAGTAGCCTGTTCCCTCTTCCACATTCTGTGTACTTTCTTCCTCTGTCTGAATTTGGCCAGGAGCTCTTTGCTCACCCTTGCAGTTCTCCTGCCCCCTTTGCTGGGCTTCTTACTCATAGGGATGCACCGCTCTTGAGCTTGCAGGAAGTGATGCTTGAACACTAGCCAGCTCTCTTGGACTCACCTTCCTTCTAGGGCTTTAACCCATGGGATTCCTCCCTGTAGTTCCCTGAAGAGGCCAAAGACCCCTCTTAGGTCMAGGGTTGTGATTCTGCTTACTGCCCTGCTTCCTCCACGCAGGATCCTGAACTCCAGCATCTCATGGTCACTGCAGCCAAGGTCACCCCCAACCTTCTCATCTCTAACCAGTTGTTCTCTGTTGGTAAGGACAAGGTCCAGCAGACACCCTTCCTCATAGGCTCCTCCACCATTTGTGACAAGAAGTTATCACCAATGCATTGCAAGAGCCTCCTGAACTGTCTGTGTCTAGCTGTGTTGTCCTTCTAGCAGATGTCAGGGTGGTTGAAGTCCCCCATGAGAATCAGGGCCTGTGATCGTGAGGCTACCTCCAGCTGCCTATAGAAGGCCTCATCAACTTTCTCTTCCTGGTCAGGTGGCCTGTAGTAGACACCCACAACAGTGTCACTCAAGCTAGCCTGCCCTTTGATCTTTACCCATAAGCTCTCAACTGCCTCCTCCTCCTCCTCCTCCACCACCTTTAGGCAGAGCTTGGTGCATTTCAGTTGCTCTCTCATATAAAGAACAACTCCACCATCTCGCCTCCCTGGCCTGTCTTTCCTAAAAAGCACATAACCATCCATGACAGCATTCCAGTCATGTGAGCTGTCCCACCATGTCTCTATAATTGCAGTGAGATCATGGCCCTGCAATCGCAAACAGATCTCCAGCTCCTCCTGTTTGTTCCCTGCGCTGCCTGCATTGGTGTACAGGCATTTCAAAGAGGTCATCATTGCCTGCACGTTTCCCAGGAAGAGTGTACAGGGGTTGCCCATAGCCATGTCCCAAATGCATATCCCCAGCTGCATGCACCCGTTGGAGGCCCCCCAACCCAACCTGTGTTGTCTACCCTGTCTGTATGACACCCCCCACACCTAGTTTAGGTGTGCAGTAAGGCTTGAAAACTGGAAAGGCTTCCAGACCAATCTGATCTGAGAGATACCAGAAAAATGTATGGGATCCCACACTTCAAGATAAAACACATGCAACTTGTTATTGTAGGCTATGTCACTGCAACAAATCTCTGCTCAGAAAGGAAATTGCTGAACTACCACTAGTTGATCATTATGCTAGCATTTCTCAGTCTCATGACAATATCCAGAAGATGCACTGATTTAGAAGAAATGGCAAGTTTTCTAGGCAGTCTGAGCTGGCTATACTGATCAGCTTAAAAGGCTTTTTTTTCCCCTCGTAGTATTCACCCCTGCCAGTACCTCCTACCCTCTCCTACCACGCTCCCCATCTCTGCCAAGCATCCAGGTTTTGAATGTATTAATGTAAGGAATGATTCTACCCAGGGCCAAATGATCCAGTCCATCTCCTCAATTTCTAGTTTTCATGAGCAAAGATAAATTAAAGGTGGGTCATGAAGCAGATTGAATGAACATATCATGACTTTTAATGAGCTGAAAATGTAAGGCTAATTTGCTTGTGAATTCAGAGTAGCAGGAACCATGCATGGTGCATTGACAAAGAATAAGATATTTCAGCAAAGGTATACATCTGATCGCAGCAGAGGATGTAGGGGTTCTGCACCAAAGGAATTCACAGGGAAGTAAAGCTGAGTAGACAAAGTAGTTACCAAAGTATATGCTGGAAAGGTTTCTGCAAGCATTAAGTATATAACTCTGTGCTTATACTGTCTTCAACAGTAGGGCAAAAAAAACGGATAATGTACTCGTCTTGAATGCAGCCACCTGGCTGCATGTTTGCAGTGCGGTCTAGCATGGTACTTCTCACTGCCATGAGAAAAATTCTCTGTGCCTGTGCCTCTGCTCCTCTTTAATGTGGCTAACAAGAATACATAAAACCATCTACTTGTGTGTGTTGTTATTTTGATATGTTTTTTCTTTGGCTTTATTAACAGTAGATGTTGTAGGTCAGGCATTCAATAGAAATAACAGTAATAAGAGATAAATTAAATAGTCAAGACAGAGGAGCAGGCAGAAGCCGTTCGTATAACCAATATGCATAGTATAAGTTTCTAATGTTTTTGTTCACATTCCTAGAAACATACTACTACCATGAGTACAGCTTACATTTAAGGTATTTAATCTTGTTTTTAAATAGCTCAAGAGCTGCTTCAGATATTGTGCTGTCCTGCTCTTGCTACATAAATGTTCTGTGATCTTTGAGAATCCACCAAGCCTTATTGGCTGGGCACCCAGACTCGTGTTTGAGAAAGCATGACTTCGGTTGTCAGTACTGTTAACTTGCAGTGGTAACATCAAATAAGGCAGACCTGAGGGAGATTCTGAAAACAAGATGTGTGATTCAAAGGGAGAGACTCAATACTCAGTTCACCAACAATACCTAGTGTTTCTGTCACTAGTGTTTTTGTGCTTCCATCTTACATAGAGGTATGTATAAATCTGATTTCTAGGTCAGAAAAGTGGATAATTCCTTAACTGTAATGTGCTGTAGATAGCAACTAGAGGTGAGAAAATTTGCAACCTTCTTTTAACAGATTTTTCATTAATATATTTTGAATTAGTCATGGGTGTTTTTCTCTAAATTCAGGAGGGAAGGGAGGAGGGAGGAAGAGATGAAGCTGAAGTACTATATGTATTAAAGCATTATATAGCTGAAGTACTATATATGTTTGTTCAGCTATTGCAAGCTCTTGCAAAAGCTGCAGTATTTTCTTCTAAAGGGTTCAGGATGGGAGCTACCAAGGATGGCTCTTTCTGTAGTGGAAATGCATTTTGCCACCCCCATGTTCTATAGGAATTCTAGTAATCTTTGTTAAAATCTAGGATTTTCTACATTTACTGGGCATGCTGCAGCCCAGAGTCCGGCAGGCGGTTTAATCAGTGTTTGACTCTGATACTACTATCACTATTGGCTTGCCTGTGTTGTCTTAATTTGGCACTGTTTTCATATACCTTATGATCAAGTTTTTTTATTATTATAAATGACTCTTCCTTGATTACATGGTCCTGAAATATCCTCCAGTAACAGAAAACCCAAGTAACACAGGCATTGCGGTGCCCAATACAAAAGTGGCCCTGTGGCAGGGAGCCAACAGGCTGAGCTACACCCATTCCGAATTTGGCAGAAGCAGCTGGATGCATCTGTTTCTCAGTGCTGGGGATTTGGGGTTGTCTGTCAAATGCTTGAGCTCTGAATGCAATGTGAGCTGGTGTGAGTATCAGTACTGAAATGCACTCAATCTGATGAGTGCTACTGGAGCACTGGAATGGGATAAAGTCACTTGCCTGGTTTTGCAGCAGCAAAGCTGGGATCATCAGCTTAGCTAAAGCCTTGTGGGTGTTTGTTGTTGTTGTTGTTTATTTTTTAAACTCTGCTTGGGTCATCTTTACATTGCACTCCTCCATGCTCCCAGTGCTGAAGGGAGGTCAAAGCTGTCCTCCTAGAAAGCCACCTCAGGTACCAAAATCAACCATAATGTTTCAGCTACTGAAATTAATTATGAGTTGGCCTTTAGAGATGGGGAGGAGCTCACATATGGTGCTGTAATTGAGCCGTTGAGCGTGCAGGGACTCAGTGCAGTTTTGTTTAGTGCCAGCTTCATGCCACAGCTTCATACCACAGTTGAATTGAAGTGGCAGCTTACAGAAGGAAGAGTTGACAGGACATGTCTGACCACTTAATTTTTCTGTTTCCATGGTGTTCTATCTGGAAATAAATGATGCTTGGCTAAATGTATTTTCTAATTGTTTTGAGTACTTAAATCATGCAACTAGAACATTCTGTTGCACCTTTTTAGGTGTCATGATTGCTAACTAAAATCAAGGTGATGTAAGTGCCACTTATCAAAATGCTTTTTTGATACATTTGATTATATTCCACTTGGAAGAAAAACACAGCATTGATTGTGTAATGCTAATCATTGTAATGGTGGAAAGCATTAGTGTCACATGGGGTGATAAAGGTGAAGGAATAAAAACAACAACAAGAAAGCCCCAAAGCGCAAACCAGCTTCTCTGATGTTTAAAATACTGGAAATGGTTTCTCTTGTGAATGTGTAACATACCCAGAATGTATGGGTCAATGTAATGATTTTCTTAAAACTTGTTGGTAACAAATTTGATGATCAAATAATGGAGCCAGTAGATAGTTATGAGAAATGGAATGGTTCTACCGTATTTGGTTTGAGATTGTAGGTAGCTTTCCATATCATACATAAAAACGAACTACCTTTGCAGAATACAGCCACCAAGGATTTATGTAACTGGCCACTGGATGCCAGTATTGCTCTGCGGAAACTGGCAGAGGGAAGCCGATTTTTATGACTGATATTGCAATGGCTGCTCCAAGATAAGAATCATTTTATCACTTGTTTCTGTACCAGGACAAAGGGCAGGGAAAGTACTAGATGAAATATAGACTTCATATTTCTTTTTTGTAATCAAACACAGAAGGGCTGTTGATTTGTATTTGACACACACAAATATACATTAGATTTCAGTGTCATCCATAGCAGCACACTTTGTAATGAAAAGAGCATCTTCTTTGTGGCTGGCCTTTTTCAAACTCTCTTTAATCTTTTCTGCTGTTTCTTTGCTACCTTGGAATAGCTTGCAGAAGGAAATGGTTTTTTTGCTAACTTAAAACTGAAAATCCCAGCACTGACTGAATGAATCTGTGACATCTGTGGCAATTTTAGAAATCCTGAACAAGTGGGCAGAATTCTAGAAATTATAGGGCTTCTGAATTTGAGAAGAATGGCTTCTGTCCTTACGTCTCCCTTACGGGAGTTCATACGTGAAGTGGGGAAATGAGATTATTCACTCTCCTAACAGTTTAAGGTATTTCTCAAGGAGATGCTTTTAATTTTCTGATGGCCRTCAGTTTCTGAAATGAAGGTTTGCACCACTTTTTAAGAGCTGCCTTGTGCTAGTGAAGGCTCAGAAATGATAAAGTTGCCAATTTGGTCACTATTCCTACAAAGATTAGTGAGTGGAATTCTTAAAGGAGCAAACAACTCTACCTCATTCTCTACATTCWTTCAACAAACCTAACTGCCACACTGAAACACTTGAGAGGGAAAGTATCCCTTCTTTGTTCCATGTCAACCAACATGCCATTTCTTGGCATGTAGAAATATAAACAGTATGAAATAGGTATGAAATATCATTCATTTCCAGAGAGGCAACCTCTGGGCAAGTAATCAGTAGATGAAATGGAACTGATGGTGACTTAATTCTTCAGTCTTAGCCTTACTGTGCTTTTACTTTGATCCTGGAAAAGGTGACAGCTTATCCCTTTCTGTATGCCTTAGAAATAAAGTTGGAAGTAGCTGTTTCAATGCTTTGAGGGAGGCAAGTCACTTCTTAAAAGCTTTATTAGCCACTTTGGAGAAATGAGTAAAAAGTTTCTGTAAGATCCTTCCAACATAGTGGAATTGAATGGTTGCTTAACAGCAGGGACTATTTGTTGTATTGTAGAGGAAGGTAGTAAGAAGAAGTTTGTGAGGCACTAGAATAACTTGAATGAAATTTCCTATTTTTTAGCTGCCTTTCTTGGACACAGTGGTGGGTGAATCCCGGAATGCCAKCAGGGATCCTGAGACTGAACTAACAGTGTGGCTCCTACTCAGTGACCAAAACATTGCCCTGTTCATCAGCCAGATGCTCTGAATCCTGATTCTGATCATCTTAATGCCCTGGACGTGTTAGTTCTACTTAGCATACGGATCTGTAAGGGCCCTGAAACCAACCCCACTCAGGGAGGTTTGCCTGACTGGGTTAAGGGTGAGCTTCCAGATAGTGCAGCTGAGGGCAGACCCTTTCTTCCTGAAGGTCTTGGAAATTGTTGCCTGATGGCAAAACTTTTCCAAGACAATAGTTCATGTAACTTGCCAATGCTGTTGTAGCTCCTCGCTCCATCTGCTCTTGCTGTGCTCACAGCTGCTTGCCCTTCTATCCAGGCTGTGCTGGTTTCCCTGCTGCCTGGGCCTCAACTTTCCTCATGCTGTCTCTGCGAGCCCAGGAAACATTGCTGTCGTCATCCTAGGGAGTCCAGGCCCATCTCCACCGCCACAGGTCTCATGTAGTGCTGGAGCTCAGTGAGCAGTTTTCAGCTGAGGAGGAAGGCTTTTCCCACTCCTGTTGGACACACTAGGCATGGGAATGGAATGTTATTGCTTTTGGAACAGGTTATCTGTGCAGAGGAAGCTGCTGCGCCGGACCCCTTAAAACTTGGGGATGGCTTCCCATGGGATCTTGACCACCAGAGTGTGGAGCAAGTATACACCATCTCTCTCCATCAATGGAGGCCGCTGGGGCTCTGCAGACACTCCTGCTCCTCCCTTTTCCTCTGGCTGTGGTGGTTTAAGGGCCACTTCCTGGCTGCTTTGTGCCAATGTTCCATTGTTCCCTTTGCTGCTGCTCCTTGGTGTAGAGACTKGGGGCAGAGCTCACCCCTGCAGACCAAGCGCAGGAAGGCAGTGGCTTCCACGGACCATTCTCTGTCATTTGTCACTAACTTGCTAGCAACACTGGACGGCGCAGCTCCCTCTTCCTTGTTCTTCCATGTCCCACTAGCATCCCTGTGGAAGCCTCTCCAGGGCTTCATGGCCTCTTTTGCTGCTCTCAGCTCCAGCAGAGCTTCTGTCTTCCAAAACACACCTCTGTACACCCATGTCTTTCACTCTGTGATGGTCTTGCCTATCTCTTCTCCCACATGCTTTGCTTCTGCACTGTAAACCTTGAGGTCTCGCAGTGCACGGTCCAGGCAGGAGCACCAGGACCTTCCTGCAGCCCCGCACGTCAACAACCACAGGCCCTCTCAGGAGCTCCGTCAGGCTCGATGCATCTGACAGGAAAGGAATAGTCTCATATTCTGTACAAGGACACTACATGCTGTGCAGTGTCCCTGCCCTATGACCACCAGCCTTTATAAATTATTGGTTAATTCCTTCTTTTCACTGACCTGTCAAACATAAAATACTTAGAATCACACAGAATCACAGAATTGGTAAGGTTGGAAGGGACCTCTGGAGATCATCTAGTCCAACCTCCCTGCTCAAGCAGGGTCACCTACAGCATGTTAGACAGGATTGCATCCAGGCGGGTTTTGAGTAATTCCAGAGAAGGAGACTCCACAACCTCTCTGGGCAACCTGTTCCAGTGCTCTGTCACTCTCACAGTGAAGAAATTCCCCCTCACATGCAGGCGGAACTTCCTGTGGTTCAGTTTGTGCCTGTTGCCTCCTGTCCTGTTGCTTGGCACCACTGAAAAGAGTCCAACACCATTCCACTGACACTCCCCCCCCCAGGTATTTGCAGACATTGATAAGATTCCCTTTCAGTCTTCTCTTCCCCAGGCTGAACAGGCCCAGCTCTTGCAGCTGTTCCTCATAGGGCAGGTGCTCCAGCCCTCTGATCATCTTCGTAGCCCTATGCTGGACTCTCTCCAGTAGCTCCATGTCTCTCTTGTACTGGGGAGCCCAGAACTGGATGCAGTACTCGAGATGAGGCCTCCCCAGGGCTGAGTAGAGGGGCAGGATCACCTCCCTACACCTGCTGGCAACACTCTTCCTAATACACCCCA
>NW_028186483.1:404548-625105 GCF_003343005.1 Rhea americana
CCTCCACGCAGGATCCTGAACTCCAGCATCTCATGGTCACTGCAGCCAAGGTCACCCCCAACCTTCTCATCTCTAACCAGTTGTTCTCTGTTGGTTAGCCTTCCTATCACAACACAAGCACCAACAGCTAGCAGGGGCACAAGGGCACTACGGGGCCCTCTACACATGCTCTGCCACAGGAACTGCAAGACTCAGTTATGTCCCTGTTGTAGTCCCTGTTTGCTTTCTTCAGCTGCCTGCCTTCCCTCGGCACCTGCTCCCTTGAAGCTGCCACCTCAGCTGTCCCCTCCAGGCAAAGAGAGATCACCTCCAAAACATCTTCTGAATGCTGTTCGTATCGCTTATCAGGGCTGTTGTGGCTCCTCGCTCCATCCGCCCTTGCCACCCTCACAGCTGTTTGTCCTTCTTTCCTGGGCCATGCTGGTTTCCCCACTGCCTGGGCTTTGCCTTTCCTCATGCCTTGCCTGGATGCCCAGCAAACATTGCTGTTGCCATCACAGACAGTCCAGGCCCATCTCCACCTCCACAGGGCTCCTGCTGGAGCTCAGTGAAGAGTCTCCTGCTGAGGCAGGGGGGCCTTATCCTGCCCCCGCTGGCCATGCCGCCCATGCCAATGGCCTGTTCCTGCTCTCCGAGAAGCTTGTCTGTGTGGAGAAGGCCGCTGCGCTGGGCCCYGCTGCCCCTGGGGACTGTTGCCCGCGGGACACCGACCACCAGAGCCTGCAGCAAGCCAAAACCTGCTCTCCCCGTCGCTGGCCGCCCCTGGGGCTCTGCGGCCGCTGCTGCTCCTCTGCTGCCTGCCGCCTCTGAGCCYCGCCCGGCCCCCAGCCCGGCCTCGCCAAGGGCTGTGCCTGGTGACGCGCTCCAGGACCTCACAAGGCAGGCCCAAGGCCACCGCCGCYGGCCAATCGGCTTCCTGGGCGAGCTGTGACATCACAGTTAGGCACCCCTGACGGGTCACCTCTACCCCGACCACAAGCTCCCTCTCTCCCACGCTCCTCCTGCCTCTCCCCTCGGCTCGGGCGAGTTCAGGGGCCAAAGTGCCCAGGGGGGTTCTGTCTCCACCTGGCTGCTCCTGCCGGTCACCCATTCTCTGGGCAGATCCCTGAACTCCAGCGCTGTGCTCCTGGTTTTTGCCCTGCTCCCTCCTCGCAGGAGCCCCAACTCCACCAGCTCAGAGGCCAGGCAGCCACTCTGGATACAAGCAGGATCTGTCGCAGCACCAACCCTCTGGCACTCTCTCCACCATGTCCTCAGTCTGAGCCCTTGCAAAGCAGCAAGCCCCCCTCAACAGCAAGTCCGTTCCAAGCACAGGGGGCTTCCTTGGATGCTGCTGCCTGGCTCAGGTGTGACCAGCTTGGATGCTTCCAACCTGTACCACTGCTGCTGAGTCTATTGCTGCCCAACTGTTCCTGGCTGTTGCCCTTTTTCTATTTGGGAGGCCTGTTGCTTCCTTTCCTCAGGTCAGCAGCCCAAGTTTGTTAAGGTCCTATGGAGGCAGAAAGCTTCTCTTTGTGGAGGTTTGTGGAGATAGCCCTTTCCGCATTGCTCACCTGCTGCCTTCTCTGCATACTCTTTGAACATCCTCCTCTCTCTCCTGTGCTGCACCCCACAGGATGCCACAGCCAAGGTGTCCTCTGCCCTCTTGGTCTCAGGCTAGTGTACCTCTTTGCCCCTGAATTCAAAAAGCAAACAATTCTTTTGGCCTGCCTCCCTGCCCTGCTCTTCCTTAGCTGGTAGGCAGCAATGCTTCCTCTCTGCCTTCTCAGCTGGCAAGGACTGCGTGTCCTCAACATGGCTATGCTGGGCTCAGACTCAGATGATTTCTTCCAGAAGGCAGGTTTCCCAGCTTTCAGACATGGTCCTGCTATCTTGGAGGGGGTGTGTGTGTTCATGAAGCCATGCCATTTTCTTGCTGTTCCTCAATGCCTTGATAACCCAAATCACAGATCATGAGTTTGGCCTGTATGTATCTGGGAGGAACCATTTCTTGTGCTGACTGGCAAGGAAGTGGGAAGGAAACAGGTGGTGTGTGTTGTACTTGTGGCCAGAGTAGACCGTGCAGGCAGAGGTGGTGCAGAACACTGTATTCCCTGGATGCTGCCCAGTTTGGAGTCTGAAGCTGAGGTGAGGAGCTGGGCCATGGTGGATGTGGAAGCCGCTGTGGTTAAGAGAGATTGTGCAGCAGCTGGTGGGATGGTGGGGATCTTGGCGCAGCAGAAGGGAGGTCTCCTCATGGCCTCTTGCAGAAGTGGTTTCCTGGAAGGTGGAAAAAGCTCAGAAATGGGTTGGGGCTGCTGGCTGCTAGAGTATCTTCTTTACTGAAGGCTGTCTGCATATATTGTGTTTGTGGTGAAACTGCAGTATTGCAGAGCTGAAGGTCTTCAGCCTCATCCCATTTCATTGCCTTGGGAAGCTGAGCAGCAAGTACGTTGGCTCTAGCTACCGCTGCTTAGCAGAGACCACCATGGTGGGAGGAGGAGGGGAAAGGATGATGATGAGGTGATGGCAATCCCACAAAAGATGAGGAAGGCTTTGCCTGTTCTGTCTTGAAGATGTGCCTTTCTTGTAGTCAAAATACTGTTTTGTACATCTCCTGGTGCTGACTTGCAGTTTGGAGTTTAAAGCCTGACTTTCTCCAGCCAGGAGTTTACTGCTGTTAGCATTCCTGTAGAGGAGATGCTGCACTCTCACTTGCCCCCTCCATCCCCAGAGGCTGAAATGTGCCTGGTTGACAACTTCCTAATGGCTGTTTAGTTGATTGGAAAATGAAAGGCTGTTAGTGATGGCAAGTGAGAGCTACATCATGTTTACAAATGGCTGTAGTTGTAGGGGAACATCTTCAAAGTAGAACTGGATTTGCTGGGGAACACCCTGTCTGTTGCTCCCTACCCCTTCCCTGCCCTTCACCTCCCTTCAGTAGTTTTACTGAGAGTGCAGTGCTTGTTTATTTGTTGCTCTCCCTTTGTATACCTTTGCACTGCATTTTAGGGGATCTTTTCTTCAATCTTTTTTGAGAACAAGGAGGTTAAGGTCTGTAGCACCTAATGTATTCTGAAATATTTTATTGCAACCTCTAAATCTGCTTAAGAGTGAGTTTGGAGGGACCTCAGTCCACATGTTTCCACTGCATGACAAACTGGCCTTACAGAGTGGCCCTGAATGTCATGGTGCTGTATGTAGTCCATTTAACTTTGCAGTTCAGTTAATGCTGTTTTTTTTCTCACTTTTAGTAGCAGGTTATAATCTTAAATTCTTTTGAATTTTAGGTAAATATGAGTTTCTGAGTTTGCATCCTGTGCTCAGGAAAGGTCACAAAGACTATTGCTAGTGGCAGCCAACTTTGGCTAATCGTTCAGTCTTTTGGCCAGCAGCCTAAAATAAGAAGTAAATTGAAAAAGCATATCCTGATGGAGTCAGGTTTTCTCATGTTCTAACTGCCACCACCCTTTCTCCCTTTTCTGTGCTCTTCAGATGCTGCTCTGTAAAGACATGAGAGAAATTTGTATCATCTGGAAGCTAAAGAGTAAGGATAGCTTTTAGTTCTGGTTAGAAAACTGAATACTCTTTCCCCCAAAAGCCTGCATAATCTTGGATTTTCACACAACTTTTTTTTTCCTGGAAATGAAGAATAAACGTCAAACAGATTGACTAGAAAGATGCTCTCCTCTGAAATGTAGAAAGGTTGGGGGATTTTTGTAATGTCCCTTATGTTCACAAGCATGAGTTGTTTTGTAAAAGCAGTATAATACTTTTCTGTAACCACCTAGAAATGAGACCAGTAGCTAAACTGTATGAGTTTGAGGCAGAGAGAATCTTTAGTCAGTGCTTATGTAAATGTCCAGGAAAATCTGTGGCATTTTTACTAATTTGCTTTCAAAATGACTTTTTAAAAGTTTTCCTTGCTGTGTGTGAATTTTTTCAGACTGCTTTAGGAAACGGTAGCTAAGCCTATGAAGTGCACAGAATACACTGGGGAATACAAGTATTCTTGTTTAATTTTTTCGCACTCTCAGTTTTAGTGTACACAAAACAAACCAACAGAAAAAGAAGTGCGAATTTGAAAAAGAAGTCTCTCTCTTAGTTCCTGATGTATTTTTTCTCAAATATTTTCTGTTCAAATAATACAGTTATTCTTGTCAGGCAATAAAAAAAAAACTTAGTTGAAGGAGCAGTCAAGAGCTACTCTAGGCATCTGTTAAAACTCTCAAAAAGCAGAAACACTATAAATATGCCCCAGGTCCCAGTTGTTACTTCACAGGAACTAAAGGATTCCCTAAGCTCAGCTAGATCCAATACCTGACTTTTTTTTTTTCTTTGAAAGAATTTCCACAGAATCTTGAGGCTCTGTGTATAATCTTCCTGTTCAGCATCAGGGGTCTTTGACAGCGGTGAGCCACACATTAGCTAAACACTATTTTGTCATCAGTCAAAGCCCAAATGAAAATTTTGTTTGGATAATGCTACAGTAGCAGATAAAGGAACAGATTTATTCTGTTGAAACTCAAGATGCAAAGATTTCCATATACAGCCCTCTGAACATCAGATAGATCAAGAGGTTCTGTCACAGTTTAAAACAGATGAAAAAATTTTGGCCTCCGCCTCCATAGACTGGTATCAGTCCCCTCTCACTTACATTTTACAAGGTACCAAAAGCCTTTCCTTGGTGTCTTCCTTTCGGAATTTGTGTATGATGAACAGTCACAGTGATCTGATACCTTTTTCATTAAGAATGGTAAACAKGAGGATGAAAAGCTCTGTGTGGGATCAGTTCTTCTCAAGGTTAGGAGAGCTTATGCAGGAAGACCTTAAATTAGGTACAGATGCAAAATTTAAAAATGTGGTCTTCCATGGTAGCTTTCAAGCCACATAATGTTAAAGCTGTTGGCTAGTGGCAGATATCTCTTGAAGTGACATGTTGCGTTGGGGCTTTGAATTATATCTGGCTTTTGGGACAGAGAGCAAGGCTGCGTATTGCTGGCAAGATGGTTCAGCCATTATCGATAATTAAGGAGATAGATGGCAAGCCCTTAGGATCTAGTTTGAGTTGCGGTCAAGCAGAAACTGCCATCAGAGGAATAGGTTCAAATGCTGTTTATTTCAGTGGATTTTTTCCCCAGGGTATACATGACATCTGAAGCTGCTTTTGTCTCTTATTGTATTATATTGACAGGCCAGTTAAAGCTAACTCTTGACCTTTTGGTGAGGAGAACTTAAGAGATCATCAGAGGGGAACTAAAGGTAATACTAGTTCTGGAAGTGATTTCTTCAGCCTGGTGGTATTGGACTTTCAGTCTGGCAGACTAATATAACTCTGTGTAAACAAATACAGGACCAAGGGTGAGAGCCTCAGCCAAAAGTAACTCCTAAGCTAAGGAGGCAGGAATCCCTGCTGAGACTTCCTATCAGAGTTGCTTGGGAGAGCCATGGCTGAGGTGTCCTCCTCCTCTTTCTTCACAGCAGTCCTTATCAGCAAGCTGCCTTGAGTGCAGGGACATGGACCACAGCAGGAGGGAGCATGCCCTGGTTGCTGAAACTGCTGAGAAATGTGTTTGCAGTACTAACATGGTGGCAGAATTGCAGCTGTTGCCCTGAGCTAAGTGGTGACATGGACTCTGCCAAGCCAGGTAAAAGGGAAGGATAAGGAACTCCCTGGGGTGGGAGGTTCACTACTGAGAGCTAAAGAAGAAAATTTGAATCTCTCTGCAGAGGAGTGGGAGGACCACATTGAGAATGAGCTTATCTCCTTGCAGAAATGTATGCTTTTTCTCTTGACTCCTCTGATCTTTTGGATGGAAGGAAGAAGTTACTTTCTTCAAACAAAATGATTTTTTTCACAGACATCTTGCAGAATGAGAGGAAAAGGAGGTATTTTTTCCTGCAGGAGAATAGGTCACAGTAAGAGAGACCATTGTAAAGTCAACTGATTGCTCTGGTAAATGGTAAAAAGGTGAGGATGAGAGGATTACCACTGGGCGCTGCAGTGTTCCTTCTAAAGGACAGGGAAATTGTTTAATGAGAGCTGTTTCCTGTCTTAAGGAGGCTGTGATATACTGACAGTTGGGAAAGAATCTTGCAGTATATGCTTGAGTATAGCCACTGTTGCTCAAAACATGGGTATTTGTTGCTTGTACTGCTCAAACAAGTGTGAAAAAGTACAGTCCAGCTTTTCTTTAAAAATTTCCTTAAATTAAAATACAAGACATATAGTTACAATTGTGTTCAAAGCAGAGACTGAAATACAGTACCAGTTTCATTAAATGATGCTTGGGATATAAATGCAATCCCAATGTATCACAATAACATCTTTAAGTTTCATTTGAAATTGTTGGGATTTTTTTTTCTTCCTTGCTTTCTTTCTTGTCATAGGTAGCTATTATATCTGCAGGCAAAATTGTTGCCTCTTGGAGAATAGGGCCATTCCAGGATCTCATTTTATCTTCTCAGCAAATGAGGAAGAATGTGGGAAGTTCTCATGGCACCTCTCCTGGTTCTTCTTGGGACTGGTGTCCCAGCAATAGACCAACAGCCAGCAAGGCTGGTACAAGTGGTGCACAACTGTCATCTCCAGTGTTTCACCGTCAGGAAAAGTTTCAACAATGACCAGCAATAGGCAATAGGAAGAAAAAATGGTGGAGCACAAGCACCTAGCAATTTCCTGATCATGGACTGGGATTCTAAGAAGGGAGGAGACATGGAAATGCTGCAGTGAGTGGGGTGGAAGAGCTATGGTGCCGTAAATAGGGGAGCAAAATCTCTGCATGGCAAACAGCCCAATAACTTGGATGCTGGCTGGCGGCACATAAAAATGACAGCAATTATGGCTTAAAGATTGCTAGAAACACACATCCTGTAATGCTCAGAGCAGGCCATTCATTGGTTTCCTATGGAGCAAAGAATATCTTGCAAAGAAAGGAAACTTTTTTGTTAAATTTCCTTTTTCCTTATTTCTTTAGAACTATTGTATATAACTGTATTGTTTTATTAACCATCTATAGTGCTTAAAATCAAATGTGCATTGGTACACTGTTTTGTGGTCAATTCCCAGTTAATATATTCAAGATATGTTCTAGAGCACTTGATTGTTTTTACAGAATGAATCGGGCTCCTCTTTTTGTCCTCAGAAATTCTCTGTCAGTCCCTGATCCTTTGGCAATTCTACAAGAAGCTACACAAGAAGCACAAACTTTGTGTGGGGGCTGATGTGCTTTGAAGATAGACTTGTCATGCTGAGAGATAAAGGAGTGGCTTGTTTTCTCTCCTTTGAATACACATTCACTGTCCTTTAAACATCATTTTTCTAATACGTAGACCTTTGTTGGCAAACAGTCTAAGTTTCAGCTCTCGCATTAGTCTTCCAAAATGTGTCAGTCATGACAGAGATGCCTGTGTTCAGTTCTTGAAACTACTAGATAATTTTATCATCAAAACATGTCAKGAAAAGGCAATTACTGAACCTTGACACTGTACAGAATGCCATCTTCCCAAGAGGCAGTAGTGGAAAACAGCTGTTCCATTTTAGGTCTTTACTTTCTCACTGTAAACCCTACAGATCAGAGAGTTGTGAAGTTTGAGGGGAAGGCTATTCTTTTTTCTTAAGCATCCTATTGCTTTAATTTTTTAAATCTAAGAAAATTACTGCTTATCTGTTCATTGTGCTTAGTTAAACTTTCTGCATCTATTCAGATACAATGCCCAYTCTAACATTATACATCTTAACTTTGCTGGAAAAACTGATTGTAAAATGCCAGTAAATGTGCATATTTCTTTTGTTTGATTGGTCCTTGCAAGGAAGATGTTTTCTACAAGCTTCTGTTCTGTTTTCTTTGACTTTCTATTTTGGTAAAGATGCAATAAGCAAGTAATTGTRTGCAATAAATGTGCACAATTATTCAGCTGATAAATTATATTTTATCCTGTTAAGGTATTGTTCAGTGGTGTACATTGGCTGAGGTCTGACTTCAGTGGAGAGATTGATGTTTATGTTACATGAAGCTCTCATGTCGAAGTCCTTGCACCATTGATTACAAAGGGAGCTGGGAGACAAACCTGTTGACCCCCTTGGCTATTTCACATGATTGATTGAACAGTTGTTTTGATTTTGTCTCACCAATTTTTGTTATTCTTAGTGTTTAAAACCACTCTTAAAAGTTAAATAAAGTAACCCGATGCATTTCCCCATAGCCTGGAAGTGATAGTTAACCTTAAAACAAGAGTTGTTGTGTGTTCCAAATCTTTATAACCCCCCCCAAAAAAATTTTTTTTTCCTTGGAATGCAGAAAATTTGGTGCAAAGCTAAGTTCTTGTTTCTTTTTCTCTCTTCTGTGCAACAGGAGTTACATCCATTGGCTCCTATTCCTCAAATACATGAGTTGGTTTTTTTAGGAACAATAGACAATGGGCTGTCTTTCTTCTTTCCTTGCCTCAATTTAATTACATAAATTTTCCAGACAGTACCACAGCTAATTCAGCAAGGCACATGTGCATGTGGCAAAAGCTCTTGTAAAAGAAGAATGATTGAGATTTCACATTTCTGCAGAAGACAAACACAATAAAATTCATGCAGTTGGCTCATGTTTGCTCTGCTGTTCTAAAACTATAAATGTTTTATGGAAACATTGTGATTTGTATGTGCATCCATCCTTTAAGGAGAAGAATAAGTCCTAATCCGCTGGAGACTTTGCTTACCAGAGATGTGAACCCTCTGGCCTTTCTGCTCCTGCTGCATATAGCTTTCTGGAACATGGGACAGCTTTCACATCTGATCTCTATGAGCCCTGAGGCAGATGGGCAATTGAAGGATGATTGCCTTGTCATTAGGGAGACTGCTTAAAAAAAACCAAATATTAATGCAGTTATTGCAGTATGTTTTTGATTAGAAAAATATCTATTTTGCATTCCTCAACTGAAAAGCACATTTAGTAATGCCAAGAGAAGCAATGAAGTGATCTTTCTTACATAGCAAAAACACAAGAAAACCTACTGATGTTGAGAGGGTGATGTCCAAACTCTGATACACAAATGCTATTACTAATCATTTCGTTACTGAAAGATGGACCTAGCTTTATATGTCAAAGGAACCACTTGTAAGAGTGGAATCCTTGCTACCATTTAAGTGGTGCCTTCTAGCTTGGAAATATCCCAGTGGTTTGGTTCCAGGAAAGTTGTTTTTGGTTTTTGTCTTTCTCTCTCTCTCTCTCTTTTTTTTTTTTTATCCCTCAGAAAAGATCTCAAGGCAACTATTAAATTAAAAGCTAACAGCTGACAGTTCTTTTCTTCCATCAAAGCTCAGAAAAATGTAGCCATCTCCCTTTTCTATGAATTGTAAGGGGAAGGGAAGGATAGCTATGCTAAATATCTGAGGAATGATGAAGTAAGGCAAGCTGTGCACTCTGATTTTCTGTATCAACAGCATAACTCATCCATCACTATTACAGTGTGCAGCTGGGAATATTGCAGAGTTCTAACATGAACCATAGAGGGAGGTGGAAACACGCTGGTGAGTTGTCTGGCTAGTGTGGTTATGAGGCCTCTGCAATTACTACATGTTGTAAATGCATCTCTATTACTGTAAGAAAAATGGTAGTCTTAAACAAAAAGATTGAGTAATTTCTGACTCTTGGAAATGTCTAGACTGATGACTTGCCATTCCAATTTTGGTTAGATCTGTTTTCTAAAAGTTATCAGGAGTGGCATGTATACCTCCTTTGCATCTTCCTAACCATGTTCTTCAGCCCATCCACAAAGGAGAACCCGTAGGCAACATCTGAATTTGAAAACAAAGGGATGATGCCTTGCTGCCCTCTCACCAGAATGGGTTCCAGTAGTTCATATATTCAGTATTTTTATTTCTTATTTGCTCTTCTATTCACTTTTGCCTGTACCCTGATTCTATTGTTTTTATTCCTGCCTCCTTTTTTTCCTCCTAAACACTTCTTCTTTGCTTCCCTACCCTGTTTGTGTTTCATCCGCTCTTAGTTTTAACTGTCCTTATGTACTAGCAGTTCTCCCTAATGTAAACTTTCTGGATCCAGTCCAGGTGGTGTTAGCTCTGTGCCCAGATTTAGGAAGTGATATGACCACAGTAAATGTAAATGAGCCACCTTTCTCATGGGAAAAGTAGAATAACTGAAATGGGGCTACCTTCTTCCAAGCCACTAGTGTGCAGCAGCTTCATTGCCATGCAACAGCAATGTTTAAAATATATGATGTATGATTTTAGTAGAGAGAGATAGCTTAAGTGGAAATAGAGTTCTTGGAAACCTTTCAAACTAAGTTTTGAATTTCAGGGGTTTAGAAAAGTTCATCTCTTCTCTAAAAGTTCAGTTCTTCTCTAAAATTCAGAGTTTTAACATTTAGTTACAGTTTTTATTATATGTTAGGGATTTTGTTAGCTGTGTTTTACTGGTAAGTTTGTTGTGCTGCTTTTTCAGGCAGCTTTTCTATTGCTAAGCTATTGCAAATAATTGTTGTTTCCACTAGATTTCTCTGCTGTGTTTTCTTATGACTTTCAAAGGAATTCCTTTTGGGCTTTAGTGCAGTAACTTTATGATCTATGGGAGAAGCCATTAATGCTGCTTCCAGCATAACAGGATCCCATGATAGGAAACTTTAATTGTAGAACTGGCATACCTCTAATACTCATTTTTTTCCTTAAACTTATGAATGCTAGGAAAGATAGTCAGTGTAAATACAGAAGATGCTTATTGAGATGGTCTTGTATTACTAACTAGAGGAAAGGGAAGAGAATTTTCTTTTTGTCTTGAAACAGTATAAGGTATGTGCTGCATTAAAAAAACTTACGCAGGTATTGAGTGGTTTGTTACCTTACAACAAAGCTGCTGTTCAGTCTAGCATTTGCATTACCAAGAGTATCCACTTTCCCTTTTCCCAAGCCTTACAGCTAACCACAGAACAGACTATTTTCCAAGGGTGTGAGTTCTTGAATTCATCATAGCTACTGGTGATAAATTATCTTTCCCATAAAGACATGTATGGAAGGAGGTCAGGATAATTACTTGTGTACCACAGTTGGTATCCTTACAACAGGCTAAGCTGAAGGCAGAATCTGAGGACTTTTAAGCCTAACAGAAAGTCAGGTGGCAAACTTGACAATGAATTCCATTTTGTTTTTGCATGACATTACTTTTCCTGGTTCAAAGAAGTCCATTTCATTTTAGACACTCTATTTTTCTATCTATTCTGTTGGTGTAATAACAATGTTCCTCTTTTAGAACCACTTTAGTTTTATTTTTCTTGGCTTTGATTTGGTGTTAGGTTTGCAAAAATAAGCTGCTCAGTTTTATGATGGATATCAATATAGAATTGACTATTCATAAATCTTAATAAAGCTGTAAAATACAACCTGATTGTTAATTAAAGAATAGAAGGGATTTTTTAAATTTAGGCATATGGTCTTTGTTTTATGTTTGTTTGTATCTCCTGCCAGATAGAAGGCTCAGCTGAGCTATTGTAAATGATTTCAGCTCAGCAATTTTACCCTCTACCTTAGGTACCTTGAGTGTGACACACTGCAAAAAAATACCTACTTGGCAGGTATTGGGGAACAGTATGCTAGGGAGAAAGGCCCAGTTAAATACCTACATTGTGATGCAGCCACAGTACGTGAGGTTAGAGAGCTCCACACTGCTCTGTGATGAAACTTGACTGTGCAGCTAGGAATGTATGTGTGGTATTGGGTGTTGCTAGCAAGGGGTGAGGAATAAGGCTCTTYGCTCCCCCTATCGCCTCATTTAATCTGTCACAAGATCTCTATTGTGCAGAGACCCCAGGTTGCCAATGTTGATCTGTCTTCACCTTCTCCTTATCTTCAACCATGCAGTAAAATCTCTTTTCAGTGTCTTCAATGTKGGTTTCATACTTGCTTCATTGTATTTGGAAATAGCTCACCTGTTTCCCTGAACTATTTAATTCTCTACTCCTGCACCCCTGCCCATCTTCTCCAAGTCCCACTGTGCATTTTTCAGGGTCACATTGGTTGTCTAGAAACCCTGGTCCCAGTCTTCAGTCACTGAACTCTTGTCAAGAAGGTGATGTATCATGGTCAGTAGCTTCTTTGATTTCACTTCCTCCATATTAATTCTTCTCTGGAGCTCCCTCTTTAGCTACTTTGAACACTTCTATAAACAAACCAAACTAATCCAATCCAAAATTGAACTGAATGAAATTTGATCACCTTGTAGAATCAGTGACCTGCCCTTCTGCAAAAAGGGTCTGTACCTCCATTTTGAACTTGATGCTGTATTTTTGTGATCCTTGTTCAAACCTCTTGTCCATCTCCAAAATTCAAGCTATGCATAATGATGCTGTTCTGTCCAGTTCAGCTCTGAATACCTGACATTTTTGTGCTCACTTTTAWGGTTTTGAACATCAAGTTTGGTACTGGCCACAGACCTATATGCCCTTTCCAATGTACTGCAACCTCACAAAGAAGGCTCTTTTCTTTCAGGCTTGCTTTTTGACTGGCAACTTTTCAGTGACTTTGTGACTTGTAGGAGACACTGCAGTCACCTCTGCTGAATCCTAGAAAATGATTCCCAAGGACCAGCTACGTGCTCTTTCTTTGAGCTCCTCAATGATCATGATAGATAGGTCATTTACTATTTCTGCTTCCCCAGTTGCTCTGAGGGAAGATACTAGCAACTAGTCAATGAGGCCAACAATTGGTCTTCCTCTCTGCTGCCCAATTACTCCATTTTAAAAGAAACTTAATTACATTACATTATCTTAATTTACATTAATGGCAAATAAATGTACTTGAGAAGTTAGTCCATCACAAATGTCCATAGACTTTGATTTTAATTCTTTGAACCTGCGTTTTTATGGCAGTTACTTTCTGAGAAGGCAGATGTAAAGGCAAGCTGTTCATATTTATATTTAAAACAGATCGATGGATTTTCTGCTATCTCTTGTGCCTGCATTTGTCTGCCTGATGTGTGTTTTGTAGGCAAGAAATCTTTATTTTCTCAAGTCTACTTTATTTTTGTCAAGTTAAGATTTCAAAGATGCTGTTGTTAATAGCAGGCCTTGCATCCCAGTTAATCTTTTCCTTAGATAATAGTAAGAGCTATATAAAGATTCTGGAAATTTAAGCTATGGGTAGTGGAGTCCGAAAGAAGGATTTCACACTTCTCCCAAGGGCCTGAGGCATGTTTTCTTTTGCCTTCTTCTACAACGAGAACACTGTTTCTCCAGGAAAATTGTGATGTAACGGACAGTGGTTCTACAATATAATTTTGTCATGTGGCGCCTCATGTGCAATGAGTTGTCAGATACTTTACTTTTTAAATGCAAAATCTAATGCATTGTAATGCTTTTTAATGATTTTAAAATGTATCATATTATGGAGATTACTGGCATGTCTAGACTGGAAGTTGCAAGTTACTTTTAATCTTTATAAAGCTCCATTTCACTGCTTTGTGGTCCTGCCCTGGAATACTAGTGTGGTTTTAAAAATAGCCTAACCTTGCTTGGTGAACTGTACCCTGAGTGTGTCAGTAGCTGCATAAAATGACTTTTCAGCCATTTCTTGGCAGATAGACGGTGTGGCGTTCCCAGCTTACCATAGAAAGATGTAGGCAGCAAAAATATAATCTAAGAGCAGTGACAGCTTTTCTCTCAACCTTAAAAAAAAGTCCCAAAAGAGGATAGAGTTTGGACAAGGTGAGAACTCTACTGGGTAAGTGAAAGGCAGTGCAGCTAGTTACATCTAAACCAAGGGCAGAGTGCTTGCAGGTGGAGTACACCAGGCACTGGAGTTTGCTCAGGGCAGCTTCTGTGTTTACAGCAGGTTCTTAGCTTCAGGCATAGTATCAAGAGGATGTCTGTGGCTTGGTGGTTTGAGCCTTCCTTCTGGAAACAAGGGTGTTGATTCTCCTCATTTTGAGGGAACTCAGCTCAAGTTTTCCACTTCCTTGTGGATGTCGTATGCCCTAGGTTGTTTTCCTAAGAGGTTGCCCTTTTGGGGCAACCATGCCCCCATCGAAGGGAAGGACGGGAATTAACCTGTTGCTGCAGAGTCTCTGCACAGAAGGGGATTTGGATGTATGAACTTTAGACATATTTGAGCACATGACTTGAGATTTTGAATGTAAAGCAGCCAATTAAAGATGCTGGGAGCGGATTAGGCATTCCCCAGTCCTCCCTTGCCCCGTGCTGTTTGCTGTGAATTTCTTTCCAAAGTGTGTGAGGCATGACTGGTTTTCTGCTCAAGGATTCAGTTGCTTCAAAGGCATGGTGATACACAGTATAGCTATACTGAGTCTGAGTTGTTCTACCATTCTCTATTTTATATCTTAAAACTAATAACACTGGCTAACTTTTATAATGTATACCTATCCTCATGCCCAGTAAATATGTTTTTCTGTAGCATGGAAATATTTATTATTCTCCTAGGAGATATTCTGTGTCACATGTCTGTAATCATCATGTCAATTAGACTAAAGCAGAGCTCACTCAGCTGGACCCTTACTAAACTTGGGCAGTTTCTTTCTGCATGAAAAGCACCTGCTATTTTACGTACAGCTCATAAAAAATAGTCTTAGCAACCACTGATTTACTATTGTTACAAAACATTTAAACTTGCTCCATTTCATATAGATTGTACAGCAGTACCAGCCCTTTAATGCAGGTTAATCCCACAGTAATTATAGATTGTCTCTAGGTTTTTAAACCATTTCTTGTGAAGTTTCCTRCTTTGTCTCCTGCTCTACATGCCCACCCACACATTCATGTATTYCTCTGGAGTGTCTGAGCTGCAGGATTTGGGCTAATGTCTCTTTTGTTTTATGCACACACCCAGAGCAATGATTATGTCAGTGAAGAAATGTTTAACAGCTAAAATAGTGGTTAAAATTATAGAAGTTTCTATTTCATTTGACTGTTTCATCCCCTTCTGCATGGCAAAGTTTTTAGACTCTTATAAAAGAGGGTAAATTTAGAGATTAAAGTTACTGCATAGTTTATAACAGAAATACTGTCATATGGTAACAAGTAAAGATGCCACAAATTTGTCGTGATTTAAAGAGGGTAGTGGTGTTGATGGCAAATGTCCTCACCTGAAGTCAGCAAGAATCCCCAACCCATCCCCAGAACTGGATCTTATTAGCACTGCTGAAACAATTTGKCAGGAAGCTCCTGCTTTCAGGTCACTTCCCAGTTTTCTGAACAGCTGCGTACCCTCTTCATCCAAACCTGTGAAAAAGACCTATAATTGGTTGGCAAACCTGTTAAATTATTTACATGTATTATCTGGAGTATTTGAAAGCTAATATTCTGGATGCTTGTTAGTCTAGGTGATATCATAATCCATGATGTCCAGTGTTTCCCACTGCAAAACTGTTGCTCTTAGTTTTCTGCAATTTTTTTGTTAAGCTTTAGTAGTTTGAATTGAAATTTTCCATTTTGGATATCTAACTCAGACTAATGTGAGCGGAGGGAGGGGAGGTGAAGAAAGAGGCTAAAACTCCTTTGATAAAGACTAAACAATGTCAGAGAACAAAGGGAACAATATATTTTCTTTTTAAAAAATTCTAGCAGCCTTAGGCTTTGACTTAATGTTTAACAGGAGGTGGAAATTTGTGTTAAGTGTCTGTACTTTGCTGCTCATCTAAGAAGGTTAAATAATCCAAACTTGGTCAAACTGTAAATGCTTTAAGATAAGATCAAAATTGTGATTGAATCAAGAGCAGAGCCTTGTAAAAGTTAACTGGGTGACATTTTATTTGCTCACAATATAGTTCACTTGATTTTGAATTACTACATTGTATGAAATACAGTGAGAACTTGAGCACTTATGGTTAATTGAGACTTATTATGTTAATATAATTGTGCCTTGTGTGCCATCTGGAAAGTTCGAATAGGTCCACATCAGAGGATGAATACAAATTAATTTTTGTGAACCACTCACGTGTTCTAGCAATAATATTGTAGAAATCTAATATGTCCTTTATTAGACAAAAAATTTCTTTCTGTGTAGTAAATACTGTGCAGGGCAATGTATTGAACAGCAAAAAGGCAAAATATTGAGTAACTGTTCAYGCAGAGGTCGTCTGTGACTAATCTGGTGTCTTGTGGAAAAATCTGTACTATATAGATATGTAGGCAAATCCAGGGAAAAAAAATGAAGATCAGTTTTTCAACCATACTGTTGAACCCTGAAGAAGGTTTTTTGCATACGTGTATACACAGGTACATTGCGGCAATGTGAGCATATATTGTATCACTGAAAATGCCCACATTAAAGCAATTCCCACTAGAAAGGAGAATTTAAAAAATCTAAATAATATTAATGCTGTATGAATTTGCCTCTGAAATTACGCACCATGYTACACTCGGAACAAAAATCGATCTTTTCTTACAGAAATGAAGAAATGAATAAATTTATAACTGCTGCTAGGGTCTACATTTTAATCAATTGCCAAATGATACTAGACAGATGCTTCTAATRATGGCAAAGTGAATGCTGCATTAATTCTAACACCCTCAGTCAATGGGCACCGTTCAAAATATTCCCACTGCTTTATATTGTCATGCATGCCTGCTGACTAGTAGCATTCATTAGTGTTCTTTATTATAAACAATATTTTGGTCTGAGGTATCAGAGATCTGAACTAGTTTTGGGGGGATTTATCTGAAATCTTAAGATTTCTTCTAAGCCAAAATTTAACATTTCTATGTTATGAAATTTTGCATAATAACCAAGCTGCTAACAGTAACCAGGAATGTGTATGATTTTTTAAAATATTTGTGGTGGAAGCAGGCTTCTGTTGCTCTGATTCGTATATTACTGATTTTTATTTTTCTTTTCTGGCTGGTGTATAAAGTTTGTGAATTGATATGGTTTGGGAACACCTGAGTCTTTTCAACTCTTGAGAGGGAAACATTTTTAGTTCATAAAGTCCTTTGATTTCCACTGCTAATAACTCTTCTAGGAACTTTAGTTTTATCTTGTAGTTTCGGTTTAAATTGATAAACATTGAGTAATGTTGCTTTGATCTTTTTGTTTGGGTTATTTATGGCAAGTAAAAGAAATTATTATCATCTTAGATGCAAAAATGCATGTTCTTTTAATTAGTATTTATTTGCTTCAATATTTCTGGGATCTAACATTCTCCAGCATGCAGCATATCAGTCATACAGTGTAACATCAGGCACAGCTGAAACAAAATGATAAAAGCTGTAATGTACTGAGTTTTATTGTTTACCTACCTAAGTATGCATGCTAAATATAATAAAACTCTCATTTGTATTTTTGTACAGACTTGAAAATTGAAGCTCTAAATAGGCAACTCACAAGTACAAAAGCATATATAGTCCTTGGAATATAGCAGTGGTGATCTAAGCCTAGGAGAGGGAGAAGTTACATCTCTCATTAGATCGGCTGTTGTGGTAGTGGAAAAACAGACAAGATTTTATCATCAGGTCTTAGAGGATTCTTTAAAATGTTTAAATCATTCCTCACTTTGTAAATCTGACATTTCAGCCAAAATCTAGACAGTGTATTGTTTTGTACATCTTGTCTTCTGCACAGGCATACTTGAAACACCTATATGTCTGTTAAGATTTCAGGCAACATGTCAAGATCCTATGATTTTTACATAATGCAGAGATGAAGAATGAAAAAAAGGATGATGCTGCCTGCTGCCTGAGCAGTAGTCAAATGTTTCCATTACAGATTTTTTTCCCGTATCAAAACACTTTGCAGAATAATTGCCCTCCAAAGAAAGCATTTGTTAGAGAGGAATAAGAAATGGAGATACCAGAAAAACTCACAAGATTCTTTCCTATTATGGCTGCAGCTACTGGTCCTCTCACTGTTTCATGGCTCTGGAATCAATGGTGACAAGAGTATAAACCCCTATACAATAGAGGAAGCTATTTGCAGTGTTTAGGTTGCAACTGTTTCTTTAACTATTTCTTATTTCTTTTTCTTTTTTACAAAGTGCGTTTCCCATACCTGCTTTTTGTGTGTCTTTACCTCCATGCACTTCCTCTTTCTCATTTTCTGTTGTTTCTTTCTCTTGGTTCATTTCCAGTTGTCATGTCCCCTTGCTCCACGCACTTTTCATCCTCTGTCTTTCTGTAATACAGAATGGGTTATTTAGGCTCTTCAATAAGAAAATGAAAGTGAAAGATAATATAATATAATCTATGGGATTGATTTAATTCTTTCACTTGGTAAGAGAGAGACAATCTGTAATTGATATGTAATTGTTACAGATAACTGCAGTTATGCAACTTACCAGCTCAAAAACCACGTATTGTGTAGAAAGCTCCAGTTTTTCGCCAGGTAATCTTTTAAACCTCTTATCTGGATGAGTCTCAGTATAGTACCATTTTGGTGCTTCTCTTGGCCTAAATAAATGTGATAGCAATATGAAATGCAAAACAGTAATTCTTTTGAGGGTCTTTATGTGTAAATTCCTGGTCTGTTTTGATTGCTACCATAAAAAGACAGTAGACGAACTGTCCTTTTCAATTTATTGTTCAAATAGTCTGTGCTTCCTTTCCTTTTCCTTTTCCTTTTCCTTTTCCTTTTCCTTTTCCTTTTCCTTTTCCTTTTCCTTTTCCTTTTCCTTTTCCTTTTCCTTTTCCTTTTCCNCCTTTTCCTTTTCCTTTTCCTTTTCCTTTTCCTTTTCCTTTTCCTTTTCCTTTTCCTTTTCCTTTTCCTTTTCCTTTTTGAAAGACATGGCAAAAATAGCTTGGACATTGTCTGATCTCACTGTTATTATTTAAGATAAATGAATGGCAGCTTTGGCTCTAATCCTTAGTCTCTGTTCAGAGTTAAATTTTTGTTGTTTGAATTTCCTAATCCTTGAATTTAGTGGTAAGTGGAGCTCTTCTTATTGAATGGATTTATCTTTAAAGGTAGCAGGACTTGGTGTGTCCAAAGCTAATGATGATCTGCCATCAACAACAGTAGTGCAGATGTTTAAAGAGCCTGATGTGACAGGTGAGTGTGGAATGTAGGGTATTCTGAATGTAACAGACCACTGCCAATTAACTGGGTAAGAAGAATATGGAATTTTACATTAGGTGAATGCTTGCTAGTAWTTGTTGGGATTGGCTGGAAAAGGAAGATTTGGGGAAATGTATCACCAAAATTCTGGCAAGAATGACATGGAAGTGATTAGTGGGGATATGCAAGTCTAGTGTTACACAGTGATGATCAATTAAAACTCAAATAGTTGATGAGGAGGACTTGTGTTTGGTGTGTTGGCACCAAGTGAACACCGAATGCTGCAATTGCTAGCAGATTTACTGAGCTTGGAAAGGGGAAACACTTTCCTTTGGACATTCAGCTGGCAATGGAATATGTTTAGCATAGAAATATTTTTCAAAACTAGGTAAAAAAGGTAGAGAACACTTGGAGAAATACATAAAAAAAAAGAGTCCTATCTTGTTCTTATCTTCTCTTAGCTTCACTCAGGGCTCCCTCAAGACTGTTCTTAAGACTTAAAGTCCATGACTCGTTTCAACAGGTCAGATCTGCCCTGACTTCCCTGATTGGGAGATGACACCACAGTTCATTGAGATACTCCTTATCTATGCCTTTTTCTACTCCCCCATTCCCTCACAGAATTATAGAATGGTTGAGGTTGGAAGAGACCTCTTTAGGTCATCTAGTCCAACACCCTGCTCAAGCAGGGTCACCTAGTGCATGTTAGACAGGTTTGCATCTAGGCAGGTTTTGAGTATCTCCAGAGAAGGAGACTGCACAACCTCTCTGGGCAACCTGGTCCAGTGCTCTCTCGCTCACAGGAAAGAAGTTCTTCTTTATATTCAGGTGGAACTTCCTGTGTTTCAGTTCATGCTCGTTGCCTCTTGTCCTGTTGCATGGCACCACTGAAAAGAGTCTGGCCCCATCCTCTTGACATCCTCCCTTAAGGTATTTATAGACATTGATAAGATCCCTTTTCAGTCGTTTCTTCCCCAGGCTAAACAGACCCAGCTCCCCCAGCCGTTCCTCATAAGGCGGATGCTCCAGCCCTCTGATCATCTTTGTAACCCTATGCTGCACTCTCTCCAGGAGCTCCATGTCTCTCTTGTACTGGGGAGCCCAGAACTGGACAACCATAACATGTTTGTTAGGTTTAATTCCATGATCTCTAACCACCTGTAAGCATGTATCCACTCACCCTGTGACTACCGCATAGTTGCAAAAGAGATGTTTTCTTTTACACAGTAGCTGCCTGGAAATGGCCTCTCTTTATTTCTTACATATCAGGAACATTTTTCCACTTTGATTTGGTGTTAAGGATCTGAGATTCTCATGCTGTGCCTGTCATGAAATTCTGCAAAGGAGCGGTTTCTAGCTCAGCATGTCAGTAGATCTTCACTGCACGGAGGGTCAACAAAAAGCTGGGTCAGACTTTAAACTGTTCATCACAATATCAGTGTGCATTATAGACCTAGAGTATTACCAAATCCCACCCTTAGCTYTTCAGTCTGATTTTTTGAGCCTATGAGTCCAGGAAAAAAATGCATCTTAAGAGTTTTCCATATGTTCCTAATGTCTAGTTTCCTTTTATTCAGTGTGGGATTTTTTGGGAAATGCAGTTTTAATGTACTTTGACAGATTTATTTCAAAGCTTCCTAAAACTTTATAAGCTATGATGAGAGATGAATATTGTTTGCTGTCTTCTGGAAATATTTTTGGTGTTTGAATGAAAAATGGAGACCTGAGAAAAGTTTTGAGTAGACAGTAGATAGTCAAGACTATTATCTGTCTTGACTATGGTCACCTACCATTGCTCTGTAGTACGTAACCTAATATTAAAAAATGAAATGTAACTCTGAATACCGTACACAGTAAAAGCCAAAAAATTACTTATGAGATGAGGCCATAGTATATGCCTGACTTCTATGACAGGGACTTCATGGTTTTGTTGAATATTTGATTTTTTTCTCTGAGGTCAGTTATGCTTGAACTAAGCCTAGTCAATATTTAGATCAAGTGATAACTCCTTGTATTTACCAAAACATGAAGTCAGTACAGAATGTGTAATAATACACACCTATCCAGTGTTCCTTTAAGAGAGGGGGGAAAAGGACACTTTCCATGTTAATGAGCATGTATTTCTGAAAACAACAGGTATGGGTTTTTCTTTATGGGGAAAAAAAACCCCTCCAACTTGATATGATTAATACTGTTTAACATACGTGTTTACTTTTTGTCTTTAACATCGGTAATAAGAGCGAGAGGTTCTATCTTATCCACTTAGTATTTGCAGCATGTTGACAGACCATGAGAACCACTTGTGCCTGATAAACTCCACTAAAAAGATGTTATCAAAATAAAAAATAGTGTTTTGAATCATAAATCCTCTTAGTGAAGTTTGGAAGAATGAAAATTTGGGAAGGAAGGGATAGGTCTAAATCAATTTGACAGCCTCTGAAGAAGCAGATGTTTAATACTCTTGGTTTTTAAATTCTCATCTTTCAACTTTCCCACAGTAATATGTTTTTATAAAAGGAAAGAAACTGATGGGGAGGAGGGGACAAGTGAGCAATACTGTAGTAAAAATGTATATAAAAACAGTTGCTGCTGTTTGGAGGGAATGATTCAGAGAAATACCTTAGCATATAGTAGGCATATTGATGTCATGCAATGACTGAACTTCAGCATTTAAAAAGAACTAGAAATACGTTTTTCTGGTCCCTATTTATGCCGTTCTGAGAAGCTGTAAACCTGATGGCCGGATGGGTTTATCTGATTGGCAGAAGCTGAGTGAGAGTTAATGGTCACCTCTGATGGGCCTGTCAAGGTACAGATGTTTATGAAAGGATTAGCAGCTTGTCAGCAGTGACTTCAGATGAAGCAACTGCTTAATGTATCCAAGAGGAGATTTTATTATGTTTATACAGCACTGTTGAATGGCATCTTGCGTTTCATGACACAGCTGCAAAACGTATAAGATGGCCCGAATACTGCTGCGTGAAAGAGCAGCTACTGATTTTTGGCAGGGCTCACTGATTTCCACCTGGGCCCATCTGTCTGGCTTGACTGGCTCATTGGAGGGACTTTAAAGTATGTGTTTCCCACCTGTGTGTCCTCCAAGATGCCATAAAAAAGGAGAGATTTATGCAGAGGTTCTCAAATGCTGGCAAGATAATTACAATTTTCTGTATTCTACATTTTCTTCATATGTGTCAAAGATAGCACAAGAATCAGTGCAAAGGTTCAGAAGGTTGTCAACAAATGGATTTTGGTACTTGTCTTACTTTCCTCCAATAAAAGAAAGAACATGGGGTTATGCCCTTTCTGTATGGTTCTTTTGCTAATCAGTGGTTTGAAGGAACTGTACATGAAAAGCTCCCCACTGAACTTACAGGATTGTATGCAGCAGCCTTATTATTTGGTATTAGTGTTAAGTGTCCACTTTCCTCTCTGTCCCCATACAGATAAATTAAAACTTATTGTTTGAGTCTCTTACATTGACTTGATTGTACGTAGTGCTAAGGAAAGATAAAATTCTATTTTTTAAAATAAACTTAATGCAAGAAAAACCTGTTCTGGCTGCAAAAGTGGTAGGGCTATTGTGGTATGTGTTGTTGTGACTTTAGCAATAGTTAAATAAAACTACCATACAACGCTGTAGGTGCCTATGGGACTCTTCTAAAAGCAAAACCTRTGATGTCATTTTTCACATCTTCCTTACTCTTTTTCAGGAGTTTGGTATGGGGTGGAATTATGAGAGCACTGTCCAAAATATACTTTTGTTCAGGTTAGAACTTGGGGATGCTTGAGAGTTTCTTAGCTTTTACAAACAGACTTGTTGCGTCGTCTGCTGCTTTTTGTGTGCTTTATGTTCCCCCTATATTTATATAGCTTTTAATGTCTATATGCATGAGAGCTGGTAGTTTTAAATATGTAAATTGTTATGAAGTAAATAGCTTTCTCTAGTTGTGAATTGCTAGTTGAATTCTATGATGAGAATATTTAGCATGAGATAATATAAATAGCAAAGCGCAAGACACGTATGGCAATCCAGTAGAAATTCTGGAAAGGCTTGTTTTCTTACTATGTGTTCTTACAGTGTTTTTGGTATAAATGTTTTTGGTGTAACAGAAGCTATGAACTGCACTTCACAAATTCACTGTAGCAAGGTAAGATTGAAATCAGATTGCTTGTTGGTGTGTTTTTAATGTGAAAGATCAATATTTAGACACTGTGCTTAAAGGAAAAGCTGAGAAAAAGATAGCTTGTTTGATAGCTTCTGAGCCTTTGTTTTGTTTGCTAGCACTTGCAATAGACGTGAAAGGTTTCCTACTACAGGAAGAAAGGAGCATTTCACACTGAGTTCCTATTAATTTTATCTCCCAAGAATAACTACTGATTCATGATTTACACCTAGGAGTTCCCAAATTCAAATCGTTTGGGCACCCACTGACCTTGAATGCTCACACAAGAGAAAGGATCTTTTCCTCCTGTCTTTATTTATTCTCTTATCAGATACTGTGACATGCTCTAGCACCTTCCCTATTCTTGAAGTGCAGGCAGCCTCATACACTGTGAAATAGTTCATATCTGTTAATTCATATATTTAAATCAATTTTAGAAAGATCTTTCAGTTCTGAAGTTTTCCCTCCCTATGCCCCTTGCAATGTCCATATTGCCATAAATTGTCAATATGTGCCCTCTGTGTGTGTTGCTATCTGCATACTGCCTCTAGATTGAAGAATTTGAGACTATTGTTGAAAATTCTCACTCTTCACCTCTTCAAGGATCTTTCCTAATTGTCTCCAGTCCTCCTTCAAAGGCCTTTCTTTAACCTTGCCACTCCTGGTTACTTCAACCTTTTYGCTTTTCCTGTTCCACTCGGATATTGATCCAGCCAGTGCGCTCTGCCTTTACCCATTTAGCAGAGGTCATTTCTAATTTGGATGACAAGGTGGCTCTAAGTGCTGTTTGGGAAAAGAATGTATTCTCAGGAGCTGTTCAGTGTTGTGCAGCATAAGTATACATGTTGTTAAGTGTTAGAAAAGAAAAATTTCCCTGGGAATTACTGCATTCTTAGGAAATGCTTTGTCTGTGTATGTTTACAGCATGCACTTCTACCTGTTCCCTTTGGTATCTCTGAAACCTCAGGGAATTGTATACTGAGCAAAATAATGGGACATAAGGACTGCCTTAAACAGTACTTCTAAATTTAAAGTTTCAGTGTTAACTTTTGGTACATTAGTAGACTCATGCTGTGGAATGTAAGCGTATACTACTTTTTATAATAGTCTAGTTTTGGAGAAACAACTGCCTTTTTTTGATACTGTAATATTGGGGTCTGAAAAGAACCAAGTATGGTGCTCAGATTCTGAGGTGAATTTGCACTGCTCATGTTTGAAGAGAAAAGGTTCCCTGAGATTACTCGGTTTATCAGTGAAATAAATCCATATTAGTCCCTTACTTTTGTTAATTACTTCTCAAACCTGAACCACACTTGGTTGTATCATCAAAACATAATTTGTTTTGCTTTATGAAGCCTTCTCCATCATCTAGGAAAGCCAGCTTACATCTTACAGCTACGGTACTGTAACAACTTGTYTATTGCATTTTATTTTTAAAAATGACACTTCCTTTCAATGTTCTCTTCTTTAAAACTGAAAATGATAGCACCTCATAAAGGTTAACACTTGCCGGTCTGTAAATGAAATCAGGCTCCATTATTACATTATCTACACCTGTGAAAGGGAGAATAAATCACTGTGACTAAATTGTTTCTCTTGTACATTATCATGACTATGAACATAGTCCATAAATAGTCTCCATATGGCATCAAATAATTTCACCATTGTGTTGCAATCTGCAACTCATTTTCTCAGGTGATGTCTACTTTTAAAATTATGCACAATTTTCATGATTACATCTACAGTATGTGTAGTTCTTCAATTAAAGATTTTAAAGGTCAGTGGACTATAGCTACTTTCATACCTTCTTTTTCTACTGGCATATGTGTTCACATTTAGAAACTAGTTTCTCAGAGTGTCAGGTAATGCTAAGTTTGAAATTTCTAGGACACTAACCCAAAACAGTAGGCTGGAAGTTGAGGGTGAAGGGAGTGCGCAGATGCAGATTTTCCTCAACTCTAGTGATTACTATTTCTTTTAGATAAAGATCCCTAGGCAAAAATGAATACAGTGCTCCAAGTCTGTTGCTCTCTACTGTTGAATTTTGGACTCGGGGAAAACTAATGTGGAATTTCCTGTATTTCAGTTAGTGCCCATTGCCTCCTGGCCTGGCACTGGGCACCACTTCTTTGCACCCTTTCTTCAGATATTTATTCACACTGAAAAGATCCCCCCACTAAGTCTTCTCTTCTTCAGGCTGAACAGTCCCAACTCTCTCAGCCTTTCCTTGTATGAGAGATACTCCAGTCCCTTAATTGTCTTTGTGGCCCTTCACTCGTGTTGCTCCAGTGTGTCCATGTCACTCTTGTACTGGAGAGGCTAGCACTGGACACAGCACTCCAGGCATAGCCTCACTAGTGCTGGGCAGAGGGGAATCACCTCTCTTGATCTGCTGGCAACACTCTGCCTAATGCAGCCCAGGACACTGTTGGCTTTCTTTGCCACAGTCCTGGCTCAYGTTCAGTTTGTTCACTAGCACTCCTAGCTCCTTCTCAGTGGAGCTGCTTTCCAGCTGGTTGGCTCCCAAAATATCAGATTGCTGCAGCAGAAATAACCCRGTAATCAGTGTCCCAGTTGTGTTATTGCATCTCTCACCTACCAAAAAGTCTGTCATTTCTCCTAGGGAAGCTCTCGGATGCCCTTCGTCACCTCACAGTGCCTGACTGCTTGCTGCTGTTCTTGCAGCTACTGAGGTAGAGGTGACATTAAAGTCACTTTCCCAGTCATATTGCCTTTACCTGTATCTTTCTCTCTCTSTCCTTCCTTCACACTCTCATCACAGGTGGGTAGGCTTGGTCATTCACTGCATGACCTCAGAAATCCTGCCCTACGCCTGCTGRGCAATTAGGTTGCTGCCACAAAGAGACTTCCTAATGAGCAGCCCGACTGTGTTACAGTTAGCTGCAGCTCCCTCTCCAAAAGCTGTCATCTCAGCTGGCAGAGCTCACTGATGCCCTTCGTCATTCCCCGGTGCCTGGTGGCCTGCAGCTGGCCAAGCAATTGCTGTGATAGAAGTGATCTTGCAGTCAACAACCATGTCATGGATACCCACTCATGACTTTGTAATCTGTGTACTGCTTTTGGACAAGCTGGTGGCTGCATCTCACTCTTGATCAAGTGGCTTCTAGCTGATTGCTTTACGGTATCTTCACTATTGTCTTCACGTCTCCACACAAATAAGATGATGAATTGAGATCATTTTACTAGATTAATAGGAGCTGTTACTCAGAGACAGAAGTTGACATGACATTGAATTAATAACTGTCCAGAAGTTGTATTTCAGTATGAAATTAGAAGGTAYCTCCCTTTTCTGTGCCTCCTCCTCCCCTTCCCTCCCCCAAGCCACATGTGTACTTTCCTGCATAGTTCTTGCATGCAGGTTTTTGCAGACATCTTTGTACCCAATGTTTTCAGCTAGACAGTGCAAATGCCATTGTAAAACAATGAATATTACGAGATAAGAAAATGTACACTGTACCAATTATTAGAATTGTCTGGTAACCTGTCAGTGTCCATGTGCTTTGAAGCTGCATCATACTACATTCCTGACTTGTTTTTCTCCCTCTTATATTTCTCTAGTAAAAAAAAAAAAAAAAAAAAAAAAAACCCTTTTTTCTTTCTTTTTTAAGCTTCTGATTTAGAGTGTGAACAGAAGGACTTCGTTTCTACAGTAAATTTGTGGACTATTTTGGAAAACTTTGATCAATTTTATTTCCACTCTCCACCCCCCATTGCTACCTGTTTTTGGTAGGGTATTGTGAAATGACTAGTTCTTTTACTCTCAGCTCTGTATAAGGCCTAGGTTTCCCTTAGAAATGAACTCCGTAAGTCTCTATTATTTTTTCTTTAGTGGATATCCTGTCTAAAAAACTAGATRTTTGACCAGGTTGCAGTAAGCTATGTTACTTGAATAAGCATGATCAGTAATTTTCTGTCTTATTTAATAGCTTGCACTTCTGTGGAAATATACAGAGGTGCCAAATCTTGTGRTTTTCATGGAGTCTCATGAGTGATCAGGCCAATCACACCATTCCACATGAAACTCGTAGTATTTTGTATTTTACTCTTGAAACCTCACCCATTAGAATCAAGGCAATGAAAATCAGCATTTTTGTAGCTGTTTTGTAGAATGTTGGTAGCTCTCACAGCCATTGAAAATATGAAATGGAAGCTTTTCAGGACTTAAGAATCAGCAAGCAAATAAACAAATTATTGTATTTATTCCTGAAAATGTCCCCTCCTGTTTAACCATGTCAAGGTGCCTCTGAGCCAGAGTTACGACTTGTTTTCTGCATACTTAATTGAGGTCACTGCATATAGGTAACTCATGCCTCAATGTGAACTGTAACTTTAGTTTCTGGTGGAGGTCAGTGCAGAGGTTAAAACTGTCTTTTTAATGATAAATATTTACATTTATATCATCCTGTCTAATTTTTCACCTCTCTGAGAAATCAGTTGAAATTTGAAAACAGTGGCAACAGGTATCCTGTGCAGGAGAATGGGCTCTCCATTTAAAAACAGAGAACAGAGACAGATTTTGAGCCTACGATGGCTGTTTTCTGGCAAAGTGGATTGAAGTCAAATGCTGTTTTGTTTTTCTTTAGAAGGCATGCCTAAACAATTGAATCTAGTTCTTCATACTGGCAAACAATACCTGGAAAGCGGCTAATAAACATGAAAGTACTTTCAAATATGTTATCTGGGGAATAACTGTTGTTAATTTTAGAAAATATTTTGGGCCAAACTCTGGAGCAGATACTATTTTGAGGGGAACTTCCCTCCCGCCCCCACMCTGCAAAACTCTATTTATATTGTTTTACAAGGGGGAAAAAAGACATAAACATGACTTCTAAAAAAATCTGTGCTCTATTTCATTCCCCCGTCACCTTCAACTACTACAGTTTAAGGAAGAAGATAGCTGCTTACAGAGGAATGGACTATCTAAAGTTCTGTAGAGGAAATGATCAATTTTATATGGCTGCGTTTCTGTGGTTGAAGTTGGCAGTTTGCATTTGTAATCTCTGTTCCAACTATCCTTTTTCACTCTCTCCCCTCCATCTTCTCAGCTTTGAGCAACTGAAACCCTGATGCAAACTGAGAAGAGTCTGTCCAGCTGTGTAGACATGATTGCTTTGGGTCTTGTGGGAGCAGCTCCTTTTCTCCAGGCTGACTGTGATATGGGACTGCAGTCAGAAGCGTGTACTGGTTGCCTGCTGACCAACKTGCCATCTCTTCTCTTGCTTCAAGACTCTTGGGTGTGGCTAGATGGTGGACTGCTTAGCTGCATCCAGCTTGTATCTTTAAGGAGATTAAGAGAATGGCTGTGACATATTTTTGTGACATAACGTAGCAGAGAAAAAAAATCGTACTTTTTTTTACTCATCTGTTATCGTGATAGCAAAAGATTTTTGTGAGTTTCTTCATATGAGTTTCTGCCTGTGCACAAGGAATACCATGTAGATTTTGTATCAGATAGTTGATAACAGGCTTTTCAGTGGTGGCACAATAGGGAGCTATTTGAACAACCAGGCAACCAACCAAACCGTTCTGACTGGAGGTCAGCTTAGTGCAGTTCCTGCAGTTCCAGCCACTTCTCTGTGAGCATTCCYGCAGGATTTATGAAAAGTCCCTCTGAAATGTCACAGGACTTCTACTGTGCACTGCGAACTATAATTATCTGGTCCCCACCCACAGACTTAGTGAATTTGGATATATAGCTGATAGAAAATGCTTAGTTTGAAAAATTATATACTGAATACAACAAAAACTTGTAATACAAGATGAATTTCCAGTTTACTTTGGTTGGGATAAAGTGGGYGTATGAAGGTCTTGACATCAGGTTGGTATTTTTATCTGTGACATCTTACCCAACTTGATAGCCACCTTCATGCAGTCAGTTAGGTGTAACGTAGCAGTAGAGACTTATTCGCCTCAGGATTCCCATTCCTGAGTCCATATGCACACATGTCCCTGACTGGACATCTGAGGAAATCTGCAGCCCATTCATGAGCTAAAATGCTTTTCCTGCCTTGKTTATTGCTGAATATAAGGAACCTTTGCAGCCATCCAATTGGCCTGTGCCCAAGGCCAATCCAGTTGTTACCTGGATGCTGATGTTGTTTGACTATTAAAAAAAAGTAAAGGTAAGTATGTTTCACAGCACAGTCTAAGAAAATGAAGCAAGATGTTACTCACTGCAATTTCTTTTTCTCTTAGTGAGGAATTCATCCTTTATTTGCCCCTAGAAAACTTCTCTTTCCTCATCTTCTGTCTTGTGAGCTCAGTTGCAGAAGAACTGCAATTTTACGCCTGTCCCACTGTGACTAAGTTTTGCTGACAATTGTGCTTATTCAGATTTAACACTGCATGATCAAATAAAAGAGAATGTCTTTCCAAAACCTGCTTGTAATCTTGTGGAATCTAGTGACTAATGTGTAAAAGTGAGTCTGTATTTTATTCAGCTATGTCTAACTCCCTGTGTTGTGGGGATTAATGGCTGTACTCTGACAGAGGTATTCTGTAGCTGCATAACTTGACTCTGTGACTCTCCTAAATCCTTTGTATCAGGGAGGTTGAACTTGTTTTAGATTTTCTTTCTTTCCTTTATAGCACCGATGTTTTGCYTGTGCTTCCAACTTCTTGCCTCTTTCCTCCTGCTGATTCATTCTGTTCTTGTTGCTCTGTTGTTCAGGCTCTCGTCTTTCCCTTTGCCRCAGCATTAACTCTCATGTCAGAATTCCTTCTAGTTTTCTTTTGGCTCTTGACCGTGAACCTGACTAATGTAAAATGGATTACATCTCATCCTTTTTATAAAAAATAAAGGCATATTTCTTTTGTATTAACCCCAAAAAGCAGAAAATTCTTCTGTTCTCAGACCAAACAACTTCTTTCAGTTGCTGTTTCCATTTTTTCCATTGATCATCCACCACAAAGATACTTCATTCCTCCCTCCCCTGTCCTGTGCAATATGCCAAGCACACAGGAAGGAAGGAGAGGGAGAAGAAGTAATAATGCTAACTAGGATCCAAACAGAATCAGCTTCTGAGTAATGCTTGCACCTTCCATCCAAAATGCTTGAGCAAGTGGGGCAAGTGCTTTGCAGAGCTCATGCAAAAAAATTCTGAGAGGTGTACACAAAGATCTCAGTTAATAAAATGACCCATCATATGTCAGCTTAAACCTGTGTTAAATTACACTGAAATTACAGGAACTATTCCTGCACATGAAGTTCACTTGCTGAGCTAAAGGTCCAAGTTCTCTTCTCTATTGTATAATAGTTTCTGAAGTAAAACAATACTCTTTGTAAATTAGAAAATGAATGGACCTAAGAAGGAAATATAACAGRAACAATGAGTACTTTGTGTCTTCCCTTTCCTTAGATTTGGCAGAATACTTCAGGAATGAAAAACATACTTGAACATTAACCAGCATACATGAAGTGATTTTCTCAAAATTTCTGCTGTTGAAAATCTTGAGGCCAATTTTGAAAGGGCCTCAAACTCATGCATGCATAAAACATTCATGTCTACCTTCCTGATGTTTATCTTAAAGTGTTTCTAATAAGTCTGCAGACAGGATATGGTTAGGAAAAAACAGTTGTGCTTGTAAACGACTTGGATAACCATGCAGTTGCAAAGATTGTGCTTTGTTACGTGCCTTTGCTTATGTGAAACCGAAGAAGTTCAAAAATGTGGCCTTGAAGGATATTTTTAAAGCAGATACTCAACTTGAATCTAGTTGTGTGTGCATARTTATACACATACAAAGCCTGATGGTTATCTGATACAGGTTTTATTGCCAAGGAACACATTTCATTATTTATAATGCACACCAGTGTAAGTCTGCTATGCCTACTTGTTTGCATTTGTGTTGCTGCAGTGCTTGAGAGCCCTTGTTGCAGATGAGGAGTGTGTTAGGCTCTGCACAGAGGACAAAGATATTTTCTGTGCTCCCAAGAGCTGTTTGCATGATTACTGAGAAAAGAGAAAATCATTAGAAACAAGTGGATGAGAGGCTATAAGGAAGGAATGCAGTACTGGTTGGGACATGTGCCAGGGTGAATTTTGGGTAAGTTGGACAAGTTAACTTAGCTTGTGTGTGTAAGATATATTTGTGTAGAAGCCCACTAAGAATTTTGTCACCTGTGAGCACAAGCCATAGAGTAAAAGCTGAGATTGTATTGTGTATCTTTTAGTCAAGACACAAAAAAGATTTCCCAAGAGGCATATTAAGTGTCATCTTTTCCACGGAGATGTCTACAAGAACAGCTGTGCAAATAATGTGTGTGTTTTTTTTTTTTTTTTTTGAAGTGATTTAGATTATTTTTGTCTTTTGTGGATGGCCAGTTAAAAACTTATGGAATTTTTTCTTCATTTAGTTTGGGGACATTTGTCTGCATTCTTAATTGAAGTAGGGTCATGTGAGGAACAAAATGTCTATCTTCCCATGAAGACTTGATAGAATACAGATTGAATAATTTCTCCTAGGTATCTGAAGATCTGTGTGAATCCCAGTCCCTGCACAGAATGACTTGATAGAATAGAGATTGAATAATTTCTCCTAGGTATTTGAGGATTCATGTGAATCCCAGTTCCTGTACAGAATAGTAATACAACATGATCTCATGCAGATTTCACATGGGTGATTTGTAAGTATGAGTTGCCATAGGACCACTCAATGTGTGCACTTTGGTCTCCCTGTTGCCCTCTTCACTTGTCTTTATGTCTATGATTTCCTCACAGTCTTGCTCCCACTCCTCTGTAGTGTGTTCCCACTCCTCTGTAGTGTGGAATTCATGAGATTGTGGGCAGAACTGAGATTTTAACTTCCACAGTGAAAATGTTAATGCATTTTGATTGGAAGTGCAGGAATATTTGGCAGATTGGATTTCTAAGGTAAGAGCATAAGATCTGCATAAAAATGTTGGAAACATAAGAGCATGCTGGAGGTGATTGCAGGTGATCAGAAAAGGAATTACTACTCCAGCTGTACTCTAATTTCCTCTGATTGTAAGCAATGAAGAAAACTTGCTGAGGAGTTGGTCCTGCTCTTTCTAACACCGACTTTGGATGTCCAAGGAAATGCTCCTGGCCCTGTTGAAATCTACATCAGTAATTAYGGTGATTTCAAGGGCTGCAGAACTAGGCCTCATTGCAGACTACAGTTAAGAGAAATCTTTCACTGCTATTATTAAAAAGCAACTGATGATAGGAAAAAACATCTGGCAGCTACATTGGTTGTTCACTTCTGGTGTTGCAAAGTGGCTTTTGGGTCTGTTAATGTTGTTGGATTGGTTGGCACCAATATAGCAGAGGATTTCCAAAGTAGTGGAGGACTCTGCTTTCTGCATGCAAAAGTCATAAGCAATAACAGTAAAACTGCAATTATGGATAAAAGGTTTTGTACTTCTCAGGCCTTATATATAGGGTAATCCCTAGCATTTGGACTTGGGATAATACAGGAGAATCTCATGTTCTGATTTTTTTATATATATAGTTTGTGTATTGCTAAATCAGGCCCCCATAAGCACAAACAGTACAGAGGAGTTTCCAGAGGCAGGCAGAACAGAGGTAGGTGCCCCTCACTATGCCTGTGCCCTACTGAACCCATTGCTGTGGGCTTCTGCTGATGATCAGTTATTAGACAAAATGAGTCACTGGGATCAGTTCTAGTGCTCATTTGTTCTTTCTGCATTACTTTTCTAAAATGTACATTCAGCCCTCTGTTGTGCTGTGTTAGTAGCTCAGTTTAAATTTGAACAGACTGTAGCATTTGGCTCCTGTCTCTGCGAGAAGCTTTGCCTCCTGTTTAATAAATTGTGTTGTCTATTTGAATCCTTGCTATATTTCTTCTCAGCCATACCTCAGACTTGGGAGGGTTTTTGCAAACATCAGCTAAGGATAATGCTTTCATTTTATACTGATGACAATACAGCATTTAAGAGATTGTTCTTATTGTAATCCCAAACCTTGATCTTAGTAATGTAAAAGTCGTTCATAATATTTTAATCTCTGTCATCATGGAAACTTGCAGGAAAATTCCATGTATGTATCAAATGATGTAGATGTTTCTGTAAGCTGTGTGTAAGATAGTACTGAATGAAGCATGGCATTTGTTTTCCTTATGTGATCAGATTGTTATAGCTTAAAATTGATATATTCAGCAAGCTTAAAATCAGTATGGTAGGTCAGCATATGGATAGGAAAAAGGGTCAATGCTTGTATCTATTATATAATAAGATGAAGAGGCACAAATCACAATCTTGAGAGTGCTTGGGCTAAGAAAAGAAGGTGTATACAGGAAATGGAACCGTTGCTGTAAGGCCATGACTAGCTGTGTAGCCTCCAGAACTGGGAAAATCCTTAGTAATGTGGGATTAGTCAGCCAGCTCTTGCTTGTGTCCTTAACTATGAACCAGCCGTGCAGGCAGTCATTGCAGTTTCATGAAGCTGGAGGAACTGTACCCAGACCCTTAGTTAGGAGCAGCAATATATTTATAGTTAAGCATGTGCTCCTTAGTTGCCAGATACATGCTACTGTAAGATGAACAAGGAATCAGGATTTATGGCTACATTCAAAATGTTTATTGTGATGTATGGACCTTCTTAAAAATGGCATTTGAGTTTCAAGTTGGGATTAAACAAAAAGKGAATATAATATTTTTCTTTTAAGAAGAAGGTTAATTATGTCTTTATTCATTTCAGACTTGAATTTCCTAACATTCTCTGCTTCATAAAGCCTGTGGTGGGCAGTCCACAGTACAGGATCACAGGAAAATCCAGGCTGGATTCAGGTCCCTCCAACACCTTCTCTGCTCAAGGCGGAGCAAGCTGCGTTCCCTCAGCCTCTCCATACAGGGCAAGTGCTTCAGCCCCTCATCATTTTGATGGCCCTCCATTGAACTCACTCCAGTTTATTGTTGTCCATCCTGTGCTGGAGGCCCAAAACCAGATGTGATAGTCTAGGTGAAGTCTCAGAAGCGCTGAGCAGAGGAAGATAATACMTTCCCTCAGCCTTGCAGCTGTGCTTCCGTTAATGTAGATCCCAAGATGCTGCTGGCCACCTCTGCAGCGGGGGCACACTGCTGGCTCATGCTCAGCTTGTGCCTGTCAAGGCCTCAGGTCCCTTCCCACAGAYCTGCTCCCCAGCCAGGCAGGCCCAGCCTGTGTCCATGCACAGGGTGCTTCCTGTCCTGGAGATGGCCATGGCRTTTGTCCTTGTTGAAGTAACCCAGTGGAGTAGTCAAATTTGAATAATCTATTAGTGTAGTTTGCATCCCACTGCTGTATAATTCCTGTAGCCAACAGCATTTGCTAATCTCACCAGTGTGACTATATGTACATTAACATACTCTGTATGAAACTACAGCAATATTTAGTGTCATTCTAACAATGCTTTGCTACTTAATTAACATGGACCAATACTTAAAAGCCAATACTTTTTTAAACCTAGGTGGGGTGTAGGAAGGTGAGACAGTGATGTAAGACTGGGTGTTGAAATGCAGATCCAGTTYTGCATCTGACATTACCCAAGGTCCAGACAAACGCCAACAATGCATTTTGCAAATGAGAAAGGAGCTGGGATTATGTTCTTGTCCCAGGTTTCCTTTCTGCAAATGTATTTTAACTTTGATTAAAGTATGTCTGGAATGAACACAGTATRTCAGTATGCATTGTTTTTTTATTACAGTAGCCCCAGGTCCACGAAGCTTTCCGAAAGGAATGAGTAGAAGCGATGAAACTCTGTGGAACCAGCCACATTCTAGCTTTATCTCCTTCAAAACCTCTTCTAGGACTTGTTTCTTTAATCAGTCTCTAGATCCCGTTGCACAGGATGGAACAAAAAGAGGGAGAAGTAATACACAGGATCTACTTTCTACAAAGCAGACTATTTATTTGTTTAAGTGAGACAGAATCTCAATGTCTTTAGTCTTTTTAAATGGCAGATTTAAACAACTCATCCAGGCAGTTGGCCAGGCAGTATGTGCATATTTAGGCACTGACTCAAAGACAGTGTCAAGGCATATTAAGCTGGGTTCTTGAAAATAATATATAGGAGATTTAGAAAAAAATATACTATAAGACCATCCTGCCACATTTGTGGCTGTTTATATGATAAAGGCAGGAGAGAAATTGCATTGTAGGTCATGAAAAGGTGACGAAAATATTAAATATTAAGCTAATACTGTATCTAGGGCTAAATGCCACCTGATTGGTAGTTTTCAGACACGTTAGTATCATGCGCTGAATCTAATCCATAAAMAAGCTGATTCGAACTATGTCCCTTCAAGAAAAAGTGGTGTTTAATTATTTACTTGCAAGGAAAGCTTTCTTAAATCAGTAGGAGACTCTTTATATTACTAGGATGAAACAGCTACGTTGTTTTCCCTTTTTGTTTTAATCTGTGTATGTTAGTACAAGTTAATCATACCACCCATAGTATCTCATGTATATGCTATCAATTTTATTCTTAACCCTGAGCACTGAGATGGGGACAGTGATTTCCCCAAATTCAAAATAGCAACAATCATATATAAAGTTCAACAGTTTACATTTTAAGATTTTTTTCCCTTTTCTAGTCAGTATGGTGTCCCTAATATTCTAGAATAATGTACTGCTTATATCAGCTAAATATGAATCTCATCTAACCTGCTTTTAAAGGCATACCAGGTTTTTATAGAGGTGAATCTCAGTAGATGGTGCTATTGTGTCTTAAACTACTCTCTAGGACATGAAGCAGTAAAGGCATAGCGGAAGTTCTGCCTCTGGGGTAATTACAGACTGTCTTAAAGAAGTTTTGCTTAATTAAGAATGGGCAGGAATGATTTGGTGAGGTTTTATGTGGCTGTAAGACCTGCACCAAGAGGAAAAAGCTGCAAAGTAGGTCATGTGGCAAAGGGTGAAACAGGCAACGTGGAGGATGAATCAACTGCACAGCTAAGTCAGGACATAAAACTTTAGGCTTCTACTGAAAAATTAGTGCTTGTGGCCTTTAATTAAGATCATAAAAGGATATGAGTATGCTTAATTTGATATTGCACTTYGCCTCAATCTATTTGGATGACAACTCTTGCATAGGTTAAATAAAAAAGGAAATTGCACAAAAGGATTCTGGTAGTAAGTATATTAAAAACCATTATGCTCCGTCTTTACTTGGTACCAGATGTCAAAATAGCAGATTTTCATTCAGACCTGAAAAAAGGCCTGTGAGTCTGAAAGCATGCATTTTTTTTTTCCTTAGCTTTTCTTAGAAACATTTCCTCATTTGGACCTCTGGACTTCAATAGTGTAACAGTTGGAGTGACTAGTGGTATAGTATAGCTTGAGAGCTACTCTGGTCCCTTCTGTAACATTCTCCTAATCTGTTTTTTGGCTTTTGAGCAGTAGACAGCARTTCCTGGATCCCAGTTCTACTGAGCCAGTTGGGCTCTTACGCTCTGTTTACAGCTGGGGACCATGTTGCTCTGCTGCTGAGAGACTGCGGACAGTAAGAAATACAGGCTCTTTGGGGACAGYAGGAGATAAGGCGGCTCTGAGACTCTAGTAAATTAGGGCAGCATTAACTTACAGTCCAGGTCTGAGTCTGTTTTAGCTGTGTAAGTAGCCTACAAGATGGATAAACTCAAAGGTATTTGGGCTCTCTAATGCACAACATTTTTAAAAACAAATAGGTATAATTAAAGTAGCAGAATGCTGGCCCATAACAAACTCCCAGATGGTGCTACGATGATTAGGCTTGTGTTTGCTTCTGTTTACCATAGGCAGTCCCTGGAGCAGACTAATTAGAGCTGCTGTGGTGACTTAATGCAGGACGGTGGAGAGGCAGATTATCAGAGCTCAGAGCACAAATGCAAAAGCACCCATTTGTCAAGCCCTTTTTTTCCCTTCCTGAGGAGCTGATAAAATATAGCTGAGCTGAGCTCTTAGAGACCTAGTGTACCCCTCAGGAGCATAAAATACTTACCTCTATATCACTTCTGTCTGAGCACCGTCTGAGCTCCRCCTCCTTGCCATTAAACCGTCTCGTTACTATGTGCTATTAAACATGCTCAATCTCTTAAACATTTTTTAAGGCCAGAGAAGGTCGTTGTGATTCAGGGAGATTTCAGTTCACTGAAAACTATGGACCTAACTGATAGTCTCAAAATATAAGCAGAATTTCCTATTGAGATGAGTAAGAAATAGTACTGATAAGGTGATGACATGAGATGATGTTTTGCTCTTATTACATATTTAGCATATCATTAATGTTTTAGAAAACCACAGACATTTCAAGATGTGGCAAAACTGTGTGGAAATGCAGACAGCATTAAACTGATTACTTTATTCCTTAAGTAGCTTATGTTTTTATAGAGGAAAGCTGCTTTACAGCCTGTTAAGATGAAGATTAACTTGTTTAATGTTTAGCTTCATTCCAAGTAGAATGATGACTGCAAACTATTTAGTCTGAGAGAAATGCAAGAGATAACACAAGTGTTTTGACTTAATTTGAATATTGCTAATGATAAGAGAGAGAGACACTTGAAAAGGAGTCCCAACAATCAGCTGTTTACAGAATATTGGAGTCGCTTTCTCTGAACTGCCATCTCCTTATCTTTGCATGCACAAGTCTTTTCTAGCTTTCTCAAAATTGATCTTAAGAGTCTGGGATCCTGCAGCTAAGCTCTGTAAAACACTGAACATGTTTAATTAAGTAGTTGCCAAAATGAAACCAGCCACAATTATTAGATAATCTATAAATAGAAGATTGAATCTGAGTCTGGGTGTAGCAAATCTCAAAGCCTCAAATCAGACTTTAGGATATACAACATCCACAAGTCTTACAGGGAGACTGGTGATATAGAGCAAAGTTTGCCAGTAAAGTGAGTTTGCAGATTCTTAGAATCATTGGTAGAGCTGTCAACCCTTGTTCTGCTGATTGATAGATCACCTCAGATTGGGAATTAGACTGTTACACTTCCTRAGCCTTTATTCTCTGTGCCCAGGAGTGGCTTCCTACAGGAATGCATTGCTATGTGGGTCCTTGTATGATTTTCTAGCTCATAGGTAGGCTTGTGATGGCTCTACCCCTACACAGGAGCTGAGGATGTTGGATGAAGTCTCTTGAACTAAATAATTTTAATTTTTATTTTCTGAATGTAGCATGGACTTCAGAGAATAAAATTATTGCTTCATTTAACTCTCAGAATTCTAGAGTATTTTCACAGAGTCCTGGGTCTCTTGATAGAAACTGTGATGTCCAATACTAGAACCTCCTTTTAAGGACCARTGCCATCAGCTGTGAGGTGGAGGCAAGCTCCCGTGGAAGTTATTCTGCGTGGAGGATGTGACCTTGAAGAGGCAGTCAGGAAGAGGCAAATACCTGCTTTAAGAGCTTTTGTCGTGGTAGGAGCTGACACTTGGGCTGAGGGTAAGAACATGTTTCTGCCATCAAATATTCTGTTTGCTCCACAAGGAACAACTAGCAGTAAAGGTCTGAGCCTTTTTCTGAGTCTTTCCACAGGACTCTTCCGTCTTCTAACTAGGCCCAGTCGAACTATTTTGAAAGGAGAAGTCTGAACCATCATATGAAGTTTACTTTATGAATTTCCACTTAGTCAACTGATTAACTTAYGAAGCGCCTTCCTTAGGATGTGCTGCTTATTTATTAGTCACATTTAGCATGTGTTGTGCCATTGCTACTGTGAGGGCTATGGACAGAAGTTGGTGAATATCAGCATTGCCTCCCTGAGTGTACCCTCTGGTAACTGCAGAAAATCTGCAACCAGCAACTGGACCTGTTCCAGGACTGCACTTTGACTTATTGAGCTGGATTCTGGCATATATGGTTATTTAAATGGGTAAGGAATTCTCCTGTGAGGCAAGCAGCAGGATTAAGATGTTTTCACCTTTTCTCACTTCTAAACCATTTGACTGAATTCAGCACCCTGCTTTCTTTTGTTTTATTGCTCCATAGTGTTAGAGAACATGTTTTTCTGTCTGATGCCTTGCAAAAACAAAATAACCCCCAAAATTGTTGACAGCAATCCTCATTTGTGCTTCTATGGCATATTTGTTTAACACATGCCTGTGTCCATCTTCCTTTGCCTGCTTGTTTAATGAGAGGCTGCAGATTCWCATCTTCCCTTTTTCCTGCCAAAATATGGTGTTTACTGGTGTTTCCTGTAGGTCCCAGATCTGCAATTAATACTGTGCGACTATTCGCTTCTGTCTCTATTCCCAGAGAAGGGAGATGGGTGAAAAGAGGCAAAGATATGGGTGTGCTTAAGAGGTGACTGTTAAAGCAGAAGCTGAGGGTCTTTCAGTCATCTTTCAGAAGTGTCTGAGGCATGTATGTTCAAGCAGTCCCCTGAGAAATCACTGATGCTTGTACAACTAAATACCTGTTAGTGTCAGAACACTTTCTTCTTATCTTGCGTATTTTTCAGGGCAGATTTGCTGTGCTATTTGTTTTCCTGGCTGCTTGCTTCTATTTTGGTAGCTAATCTTCCAAAAAGGAGGAGTCGCTAAAATTTGGGGGGTGGCAGGGGAAGAAAAAGAAGTAGTGTGGTTGCAGCAAAGCTAGGTGGCTCTCAAGCAACTTAACTCTCTTGGGGCAGTGGATAGAGCCATCATTTAGCTTCTGTTGTTGGCTTGGTACTTACCCAGGGAAGGCAGCTGAGATATCGGCTTGACCCGTTTATCCCTGTGGCATAGCCTGGCATTTTCAGGTGTGATCTCCTTGGACCCCAGCAGGTGGTTCATTTTGGTGGCTGATGCCTGACAGGCTGCTGGGCAGGCAAGATGATTTAAACCCTGTATGGAAGCGAAGGTATAATTCAGGCCATATGTCAGGGCTGTGTATGTAGAAGTGGGTGGGTGAGGGAAGACAGTGTAAGCGGAGAAGTAAGCACTGAGTCAGCAGCAGGGATGATTGAAATTTATCCAAAACATATTGCCTAAGATTTAGGTAGCGCCTCCAGTATTACAAGTGACAAGGCTGGGAGGTTTGCAACTCCCCTGATTGGCAGCTGCGCCCCCTGAAAGAGACACCGGGAAACTTTCTCATCTATCAAGGTCTCATTATTCGCAATGAAGTCTGACAGCTCTCAGGTTACATGTGTGTAAATCAGTAAGGCAGAAGAGGAAGCAGATGGTAATTTTATTTTGCAGGGGTGCAGGGAAAGAATTGTCATGTCAAGGGCTGAGCAGCAGAGCTGCCGCTGCTCCAGGGAGCTGARCAAGCTTGCGCCGTCCGCCCAGCCCTGCTCCCTGCCTTGCTCTCAGCAGAGCTGCCCTCCTCCTCACTCAGGCTCCTGCTGGAGGCTGCAGCAGCCGGCACCGCTGACCTGCCCTGCTTCGGAGCTGAGTCCCGTTAAGACTGTGATTGAATTAATTTCCTGTGTAGGCAGAATTGTAATACTGCACTGCTTCCTCGCCTCTCCTTCCAGTCCCAGGAAAGCCACGGCAGCGGGTGGCAGGGAATTGTGTTGGCCTGTAAAGTGGGAGTTTAGATGCAAGAATGAGATAACTACGTTTAATAAATAAATAAATACCAGAAAACTCACATGAGGATAGATGGGAGTTGGAAGTGGGGTTACACAGATCTCATGACATACTCTGTTGCCAGTGTCTTTAGCTGGGTGTCAGTTGGACCCAAAAGCAGACTTTGTTTCTTGTTTGTTTAATCAGACCTGGAAGAAATAACCAAGATATGTATCAACCTCTAAATATTTTTTCCCATTCCCAGCTTGTGAGTGATCTGAATTCAGATTTCTTGTCTGGAGTCAATGAGTTAGAAATGCCATAAACTGTCTAGACATCCTGAGGTGATTGATACAGTTTACTTGCATGCAGAGATGAAGTACTTTTGTCTTTAACCTTGGTTCCAAAGCAGCAGTTTTAACTACATGGAAAGGGTAAATAATACCTTCTCAGAATTTAGGTGGGGTCTGAGATGAATGTGATGTAGGGAAGTAGAAAAGCTGGCAGGGGAAAATTATTTTGGTATCTGCTATTGCCAAGCTAGGAATAGATTTTCCTAAGAGATACTAACCCTTCTTTTCACTTAAAAAAAAGCAAGTTCTTCAAAAAAATATTGGAGAGAGGAGAAATAGCCCTAGTTCCTGAACCTTCTGTAAGAGGGGTTTGCTGATTCCCTTTGCCCAGACTGGCCTAAGCTGAGGCACACTATAGTGAGGTAGTTCACTGCAAATTATGCATGCACTTAAGATGTTTCAGGTTGCTTGCTGTGGATAGGACATGTGACTCTGTCATGTGGTTAAAAAAATAATTAGTTGTTATCTTCAGTAATAATGTTTTAAAACATAACTTCTAGGATACTATAGATAGGCTTTTTAAGAAGAAATCAACTCTTCTGGCTGACAACCTCAAAAGATGTGGAAGGGTGGAGAGTACTCTGATTTTGGATAAACTTACCCAGGAGGAGAGAGCTTGCAGTTGTTATACACTCTCCCTCCCTCGCTCCTTGTCTTCCTCCTTTCCCCTTCTTCTCCTTCCCTCTCTTCCTCTTAGCAGTAACTAATCTAGATACATTACTCATTGAGATGGTGTTCTATTTTTTTCTACTTGTAGACCAAAACCACCTGAGAAGTGCCTTTGACAGCTCTAGGGTTCATAAAGCACCAGAGAAAATAACAGTTGAGTAGCTTCTCTCCTTTTTGACATACAAAGAGTGTTTGTGTTTGCACCCATGTAGCTCCATCATATTGCTGCAGTTCAGCTGGCAATTACTGTCTTCTCAGGAAATCAGGAACTTGAGTAAAGGGAGCTGAGACAGTGGACCTGACATCCGCTCTGCCTCTTTCCTGAGGCACGTGTGTTTGCAATGCTTTTCCTTCCAAATGAGTAGGCATGGATCTGCTCAGCATCACCTCCTTCTTTAGCTGTTTGTAAGGAGGTTTAGAAGCTGTCCCTCTAAGCTGGAGGAAGAGGCACTGAGCGAAGAAATGGTGAAGAGGTCTAGGCGGGAGGAGCACAGTGGGGAATCAAGGAGCTCAGTCTTTCATGTTTGATTAGGCAGAATTTGGGATGGGCAACTCTGTGGTTCATGGTACAGTGCTGTTTTGGTACTGTGCTCTTTGGCACCGATGCTGAGGGCAGTCATGCAAGCAGAATCACTTGCAATGTGAATTCATCATTTTTATGGGAAAAACAAATGTTGAGCTCTTCTCAATTCTCAGTGTAGCTTTGACTCCTTCCATCCCAGAATCCAAGCTTCTCCTGTCTTTGATACTGTATTGTGACAGGGCTTTCTCAGAGCTTTGCTTGCCTGGTCATTATTTACTTTTCCTTGCACCAGACAATGTCCATATTCTCCCCTCACTGTTTCCACTCCCCAGTATGTGGTTGTCTGAGATCATGCCCATTCTGTTGCTCCCCTTCCCACCTTCTCTCTTCTTTTCTCTTGTAGCCATGGGTATAGCCCCAGGTCTGTTTGGATTCCTCTCTCTCCTCTGCTATGGCAGCGTGTTCCTCCTCTCCTCAGGTTCTTGTGCTGAGCAGTTAAGAGCACTACTGTAGCAAACCAGGGGGTGGCTGCAGAAAATGCCATTTCCATCAGCTTATGCTTGCTGGGGAAATCTAGAGGTTGTAAAGTATATGTAAGCCTGGTGGCTGAAGCATAACGTGAAAGTTAAGCCCTTACATTGCATTATGTAAAATACCAGAGGGCAGAGAAACTCCAAAAAGGAGAGTTGTTCTGTCTCCATCTCATGCAATGAGGGGCAGACAAGTGGGACTGATGGGCAGGCCTAAAATGTATTGGATTTGCATGTGGTGTTAAGTTTGAGAGAAGTTCCTTTTGAAAAGGGAGTCATTATGTAGAACAGAAAAAAGCTGTAGCAGTATACAGAAATGCGGTTAACTATAAGTGTACCTACAATGAGCACATCCCCTCACGTTTGGGATTTGCTTCCAATAGTTAAAGTGGACAGAGAAGAGAAAGGGACATGAGTATGTGGTATTTTTGTGTTGTTGTCTTTTCTTTTTTCTTTCTTTCTTTTTTTTTTCTTTTGAGTCTTCTGCAAGCTGTAACACAGAAAAGGCTTCATGAGAGTTTCCTGTGAGCTGAGAAATGAAAATAGCTGCTCAAGCATCACTTAAAGGGTGATTCCTGAGGGGACAATGTTTAGTTCTTCGTGTTATGTGCACTTTTTAAAGAGATAAAATAACAGTTAGCTGAGCTGCATGGAAGTTACCATAGTTGTTAGGAAGAGGGGTAGGTTGGTGCATAACTGGAGCATTTCGTGGCAGAGAGCAGGGCCAGTTCCAGAAAAATATCATAGCTTCTGATCCACTGAGCTGACACTGGACCTTGCTACTCAGCCAGAATTAGGAGTCTTAAATGGTGACAGAAGGTTACCACTACAGGAGGATGACAACCAGTTGCTTTAGCAGATCTCTCCAGTGAGAGAGCTGTCCAGCCTTTTGACAAAAATCTTTCTACTGGAACAAGGGTGATCTCTCTGCTTTGTGAATACTGTAAAAACATTAAAAAAAAAAAGTATACAAAAAGAATACAACCAGCTGCAAAACTAGAGACAAATCTGAATCTCCTCTTTCCCTGCAAATACTTTGGTTTATTCAGGCTCTTAGTGCTCCCAAGGACATCAAACATCAAATTACCAACGGTTTTGTGTGCAGAGTAAGGGGAGTAAGGGAAAATAGTTATTGTCAGAGACAGGTGCAAAATTTTAAGACAAGAAGTGATGATTTTCACTTACGTAATGCTCCCAATCCCAAAGAAGAGATTATTATACATACACACACGAAAATAAACTGCTTATTGGCAGTTCCATCTGTTAAAAGATGGTCTCTCTAAGTGGTGTTTGTTTATACTAAAAAAGTGACTGCATATATCATTAACTTACACTAATCATGTGCAGGCTAAGAAAGTTTCCAGAAAACTAACAGAAACTGTGGTTATGACGATCCATGACTCCTAATGTGATGATTTACATTTTGGTCTGCTGCACATAGTGCCTAAAAAGAGATCACTTGGAGAAAAGATGTTCTGAATAACACTATTAGCAAGTTTTTTTTTGCCTCATATGGCATATGAGAGTGCAATTTTTTTGAAAAGGAAATATGAAAATGRGGATTCCTGCTTAGTTCTAATTTCTGAGTGTGATCTCAAAATGGTTGAGTATCCTAACTCCCTAGGATTTCTGTGTTGTTTGGCACCTAACTAAAAGCAACTGGCTCACTGAATGGTCAACTTAGCTTAGAATGCATGATCTACAAATCTATAACCAAATTGTCTGCCAGATAATTTGAGATTTGTATTTTGCTGCATGAGTAAGCAGAAAATTTTGACTTCTAGGTGTTCAGATTTCTGAGATGTTCTTGTTAACAGCTATTTTCATTCTTGGGTTTTCAAACAGAGGGCCAAATATATGGATTTTCAGCTGAGGGTCATAGATTATCTGTCTTCCTTTTTCATATTGGAAAGAGGACTTTCAAGATAAGACAAGAAATTGTTGATTTTTACCTTCTGCTTCAATTTTTCAGTTTTACAACAACTTAAAAAAATACTCACATTTGCAAAAGCATTATGCCTTTTCTAAAGTAGAGGATGTTTTGCATGCTTAATGGAACGCTAGTCCTATTTTATTGTGTCCAGCTGGCACATCCTTAGCACGCTGATTTCATTTTAAAAATACCCATTGCAGAAGCCAGATGTAGCTGAATAGCAATGTTTTGCTCATCGTATCACTCTGTTGGCTGAACTGTTTAAAAGGCTATACTTACAAATAGTGCAATGAGTACTTCTGTAGAAGTTAGAGAAGGTATAAAGTGCTATATCTGTGATGTGCCTGAGTGTGGGATTGTGCTTTGACAGGGAGTCTGTCATCCCATGGCACTAGCATTTGATACAGCTCTTCAAACTTACACTTATTGTAGCAAATTTCAAGCCAGTAGCAAATTGAACAGGGTTACAGGCAACCTTACTACCCAGTCAAACGTGCAGGTAAAAATCTGTGACTGGGGAGCAGACTTTCCTCTTCCAGGCTCAGACAACTTCCTTTTTAAAAGTACTCGAGGGGCATTTATATTATGAAGATCCCTATGGATATATTTTACAATTTCAAACTGCGGTACTTGCAACTTAGACCTGATTAGTAAAAATACAATGAGGGAAGTACCACTAGCATTATATACACCACTGTGATTTACAAGCACTTTTCCTGTTGTCCTGGGAGATGAAAGCCGGAAGGGAAGGATGATCATCACCAGATTATGGGAAGCTTGACTGATATAATGTTTTCCAATTTATCTTTTGCCTATCTCTTTTCCTAACTAGGCATTCTGGCTGCTCTTCATATTTCTGTTTTGTTGGGAAAGAAATGAGATTATATAGACAGATGGAGGTACATAATCTAAATCACAATAAGAGTAGCTGGAAGGAAAACAACTGTTAACTGTATAAAAATAAAACAGTCTTAAGTAAGACTTCCACAGGAGCAGCTCTACTTGGTATATAAAATGGCAATCACTCATTATCTTCCATYCATAAGGAGCCTATGACTTCAACAGTACAGAGTAAATAATGGCTACTGGCTACAGCACTGGACTGCTTGTGAAAAGGCTTGAGTTTTGTTCTTTGCAGTGTAGACTTGCTTTGCACAAGCCCCCTTCTCACTCTGTTTAAGATCCTCCCCATCTTAGTCATACGTAAGCATTTGAGATTGCCACCTGTCTTAGTTCAGCTTACCCTTTACATTTTTGAAGGCAGTCGGGTCTCCCATTCTTCTCTATCTAATGAATCTTGTGCCTTTGATCTTTCCTCATAGGTCGCATTTTCTAACTGACTGCTTATTTTCATTGTCCCTCTCTGGACTCTATAAATACTTTTAATTGCAGTGTCTATTACTGGACACGTTATTCCAGCTCAGGCCTTCTCCTTCTGAAGATGGAAGAGTTTCTAAGGATGCTGAAGAGCACCAACTAGGAAAAAAGGAGAGACTGTGTCCAGGTACTCTAAGAACTGGCTATTTTAAACACTCCTCATGAAAGTCTTGGGCATTAGATGCTAGTACCAAATTGTCAATGTTCTGTTGTAAGCATTACTGTCATATGATTCAAGCCCCATTTGTATAGTTACAAGTACCCATCACAAGCTTCCCTTGCCTTGCTGTTAGCTTAATGTGACATTTTAAACATGTGAGATTCTTTGGGAAGCAAAGTCCAGATTCATAAAATTCATTTGACTACATTAGGATCTATTGAGATCATATTACTTTATCTTGTACAGAAAGAGCCCAGAGATGGATGCYGTTGTGAAACAAGTGACATACCTCTAATTTTAGCATTAGTATTTAAATGTTTTGCCTTTCTCCCACAGGCAATGTCTAATATTAGAAATGATATAGTAACTTGTTTGAGATTCACTATACAGGAGGACAGAACTTCAGCAATGTATCGATATAACACTAGTGCTCTAGCTCTTCATCTTGTGAGTGTCTCCCATGTGACAAAAGGGTCTTGGAACTGTGAGGAACAGATCCAAACGTGGGAATGCTAATTAGTTGCAGTGCCCACAGCAATGTGTGGCTGCTTAAAATGTCACATGTATACTGTTTCTCTCAACACTCTAAGTATTCATTCTAAAGTTTGTTGATCATAGAATGGTAAAGTTGGAAGGGACCTCTGGAGGTCATCTAGTCCAACCCTCAGCATAGCCTGTACAGGGATTGAACCCACAACCTTGGTATCAGCAGCCCCACACTCTAACCCACTGAGCTAAACCTGCCCCCATGAATCTCTTTTATCACATTGTCCTATCCCCTCTACTATATTAAGCAGGTCAGGCACTACAGTCATTGATATTTACTTGAGTTTCATCTCTGAGATGCTGTTATGTATATACTTGTCCCCTCTTCCCCCAGAAAAGAAAAAAAATATTTGATCCGAGTTTTTCTGTCTTGGTGCTTTTCACTGAACTGCTTTGTTTCAGAATAAGCCAAACCACTTTAGTCATTTCTGAGAATAGAAATTATGAAAAAATAAACATTGTAATACATTAAAATGAGAGTGACCTTTCTTTTTTCAGCTGGGATCTATCTTTTGCCATATCTGGTAAAAGCACATACCAGGTTTAAGCCTTGGAGAAAATTGTGTGTTTGTTGTCAGTGGAGGCTTGAGTTGTCCTACGCTACCTTTTTGGCCTGGGTGAATCTGGGAAGCTGAGCTGCAAAAGGCAACCACTACCTGTGCTCTCAGTGAGCCCTATGTCCAGAGGCATCCAAACACCATTGCTTCAAATGCTGCCAGAGAGAAGAGATGGGAAAGTTACTAAGTGTTGAGAGACAGAGAAGGTCTGGCTCAGGAGGAAGATGGGGAGCAAAGCTGGTGGAAGAAGAGCATTTACAAACACTGTCTAGCACAGGTCTGCTGAGAAGAGTGGGAGCCAGGAAAGAAAGAGTAGGGGCTGGAAGGCAATGAGTGCTGAGAAAAGAAAAGGGACTGATGGAGGTTACATTGGCTACAATTTGGACATAGGGTTAGAAAACAAAGTGCTGAGGAACTCTTTCCTCTCCTCCTTTTCTTCCCCAAGTTCTTGGATTTGTCACCCCAAAACTGAATTCAGAATCAGGCTGTTTGATGTCTGGGTAAGTGACATTCTTGACTCTCCTTAAATTGCTTAGGCTGGTACCCTTTAGATAATTATATCCTAATGCATCAAAGGATTAATCAAGGTTAAATGTGAAGACTTAGAACAAGCCTCTTCAAAAACAAAAAAGAACTTTTAATTGCTTGCTTTTAGCAGTGTTAGTGTTTGTAAGGTATTTGTAGTGTATACAGCATCTAGAAGAACAGGTTTGCATCCAAAAATTTACCTTCACCACAAATTACTTCTTTTGGGAAACTCATGTTCTTATATGTAATATACAGCTAAATGTCTTAACCAATCTTAACCAGTTATGATCAGCAGATGAACTGTAATGTTTGAATAGACTGACTTTAAAAATGACTGGTACCGTGTTTCATGCTTCAGCCCACAGATAAAAAAAGTGGGGCATTTGATGATAGTGATAGGCCAACTGAAAAATTATCACCTGTAATTTCGAAGGGTTTTCAGTGTTGGAAAAATGATTATTGGTCTAGGGGAAAGGAAGGTGGCAAAGATCAAAACATGTTGGTATAAACTATACCAATGTTCCTAGTTTTATCCTAGCTTTCAAATAAGAGTACTGTACACATTCATGTATTGATGAGATGGAGAAATTTGCTTCAATAACAATTGTCTATGGTTAGACAGTGAAGATACTAGGGATGCTAGCTGAGTTATCTGAGGGGAGAGATACTGCTGTTTCAGAGAGAGCGAGGCAGGAGGACATCAGGACATAACTGTCCTAGCAGAAAACTAATATGTTTTTGAGCACAAAGCTATTTGTAACATTTACAATTGAGGCCCCTAAATCCAATGAGAAGTTAGCCGCTTTGGATGCAGCAGTCAAAGGGTCAAATTCTTTTCTCTGTTGCTTTAGCGTCGTTCCGTGGCTCCGCCAGTGAAACTGAAGAGGAGGATTTGGCTTGCAGCCTATTTTTAATCTGCACGTATGGTATCAATTTTGGAAGCATTTTCTGGTTGTCCTCGCAGTTATAAAAGGGTAGAAAAATACATTTTTTCTCTTCCTCAGTTATAAAACAGACTTTTTTTTAACTCATTTGTGTTAATTCACTACCTAAAAAGTGCAAGAATTATTTTCATTTTTACGTTTTGCTGTAGGATTGGCCATTCTGTTAATAGGCATGTCTGCTGTCTGTCCTGAGGGAAAGGCTGCTCTGGAGAAACCAGATTGCCCCAGGAGAGCCCAGTCTCTCCTGGATGCACAGGCAATGCTGAGCCCATTCAGATGTAAACCTGCTGGTCCCTCTCCTGACTGGAGGCACTGTAGCCTCCTGCCCATTCTCCTTGTTGGTTTTCCACCCTTGGGTACACATCTCAGTTTTCCTTAGTGACTTCATCCAGTTGTTGTTGGCTTAGAGATGGGGAGTATCATGGGACATTAGGAAAATAGATTACCCTTCAAACTTACTAAGCAAAACAAGTTGCTATGGATAGAGTATCTCCTAATGCTCGCTGAAATCTTTGGCTTCCCCAATGAGTGCGGTTGCTGTCATCCCTTGGGAAGGGTCTGGGCACGTTAGCGAATTCTGGACCTCTTAGACCACCAAGAGCACCGTTGCATGCAGTGTGGCACCTTACCTAATTAAATAGTTATTTTAAGTTTTTCCAGAGGTAGTCTCAAAGACTTATTCTTTGCCTTTGATCCCTTCTGCAATGCTTTATGGCACCTCTTTCAGTGGAGTAGACGGTGCTTCCTCATGCTTCAGAGAGGGAACAGCAGCTTCTGTGTATCTCCAGGGCACAGGACTGTTGAAAAGCCTTTAGCAAGGAATTCATCTTTCCTGTGTAGCCACTGACAGCAGTTGTATTTTCTGTGGCTTTGGAGGAAACTTACATATGAAAGACAAATAAGCCTTCCATCTTTTTTTTCCCCTCCTTGCTTTCCTAAAAGATTTCTATTTTYCCCCCTCCCAATTGCTTTCCCCTTTGTTTGTCTTCTTTCCCTCTTTTTGCACTCTCATTCCTTTCTCTTTTTTTTTCTTTTTTAATCTCTCTCATCTAGCTTAACACGGCACCTAAGATCAAAATTTGCTTGTGGCTGTATAGAGCTATTACTTCTTGACTCTTTCAATAGGCTTAAAAATATTCCCTAGCATAAGATACTTTAATAAATAGCATAAGATAAGCATTTAAGTAGCAGCTGAACAACAGTGGCAGGCTGCACATGATAAATTTAGCTTTAGTTGTGCTCATAGGAAATAAAATGACTGGAAAACCCAGGAGGTGAGAGTATTTTGAAGCAGGAAATGAGCCAAGCTGAGTCCCACACCAGGCAGTGATAATATGCTTGCTACCTTGGCTAACACATCACTGGAAGTTCATGTTATTTCCAGCAAACTGACACTGCAATTGCTTCTAGCAGCTTCTTTGCACTCCTTGGCCCCATAACGTCAGCAGTTCCTAATGATGGAAATAGGCAGAAAAGCAGGAAGTTTTTGGTGCTTTCTAGACCACAGAGCTGCTCTCCATGGACAACTGGTACTTTATATGGAGTAAGTATCATCTGTGTAGTACTGTTCTACATCTCTTTTATGAAAGACAAACTGCTAATTACTGAACTAACTGAAATTACCTCTAACTTATGCTTCGCATTACATCCACTCATATGACTGTAAAAGAGCTTTAACACCTGCAGATCAGTACACCCATGTCCATATTAGACAAAAGAAAGTGCTGCCTCCTGGACTGCTACTACTTCCTTGTAGGAGGGCCTCAAGGAGACTAGCAAAGCACATTATCTCCATGAAGCCTCAGCTATCTGACACTCACCAAAGCTTTCTGGCTTACTTGTAGGAAAGTGAACTGATCAAACTTGTGTTAGCACAAAAATTGGCTCTTTTTCCTTGAAGAAGAGCAGAGCTGTTCAATAGAAAGCTTGAAACAACTTTTGTCTTAAAAAAAAAAAAAAAAATTCTATCTAGATGCAGGACAGAGGAAAATATCAAAGTCATGGCCTCTGTTCTGTAACACTTTTGGCTAGTGAAATTAGTGTGTCTTCCAGGCAGATATTTCTAGGCAATGCTCTCATATGAAATGATATATTGGACTACAAAATAGAAATGGAAAGCAGAACTAGAAAATGGCAATTGAGTACAGATCTTGACTTAAGACAGATTTAAAGAGACTTGCCGTAGGAAAAAAAAAAATCCTACCAGGTAATTAATGTTAATTCTTGAGCCATGTTCTTATGTTAACCTAGACAGACTAAATAATCTAGCTTACAAATTGCACCCACATAGTCATATTAAAAGGTATTGTACTGTAACTAGGATGCTGTTTGGAGAAAGTGCTTAGGATGTTAAAGAAATTGCAGGAGGTAGCATCTTCAGACTCGATACTCATTGAGAAAATTAGGGTCACTCTAGTCATCTGTGCAGTGTTCCAGTTATTCTAAAAAATGCTTGTCTTGGTGAATAGGATAAAATGACAGAAGCAGTCCAAGGAAGGATGGAATCACTGGCTTCAAAATCATTTCTGTGCAAACAGAGACTTTACTACATCTTCAAGATATTTTTCATTTTTGCAGTTTGTGAAATAAAATACTGCCTGGTAAATGTTCCTTTTGATATATGAAAGTAGATTTTTCTTTCCTTAATGCTCTATTTCAGGGGTTTCCTTTGAGACTGAGCGACTTAAGAGTTCATTTTGACTCTAGTGTGGCATTTGAAAATCTGATTAGATCATGGCTATCTAGTGCCCTTCTGCAGTCTGTGCTCTGAGAACTTGGTAATCATTCTATCTTTCTTTAAACTATTAAGCCCATAAGTCAAAAGTAAGTTGCTCATCTGTAGATTTCTTTGTAGATCTTGAGTTCTAAATTACAGGAAGATTTGATGTTCACTTTAATTATCTTGACTTTTTTTCTTGTGAATTGTCTTTAGGCATTTGTTAGCAATTACTTGTTTTGGAAGGCATCTGCAACACCTCTGCTTAAAATCAGGATAGATTTGATTTTTTTCACACACACAAAAAATTCATTTTGGCAACAAGCCAACTTACATATGTAGAAATACTGTTACGGTTTCAGCATAGAGTTACATAAGAGAGAGCTAAGCTAACACTTGGGCTGTGGCTACTGAAGAGTTCTTCAGGCATATTGATGTCATGGGATGCCTGAAAACYGGCGGTGCTTATGCTGACGGGTACAGAGAACAGCTTGCTCCTTTGTCATTAGCCATTTTGTACATTTAAGACCCAGAATGGCTGAGTGACTTACTTTCAGTTTTCCCACTACTTATGTGTAGGATGGGGCATATTTATTCTTTTTGTGAAAATTTTCAGTTTAACTGAGGCAAAAAAAAAGTATACATATATATAAGGTGCTGAAAGAGACTAGTAGGAATTCACCCTTTTTWATTTCTCCTACGAAATATTCATGTAGGAAAATTTCTGGAAGGAAAAGGAATGTAGGGGTTATTGCTGTGGCAGAACGTCAAGTTCATAACTGACTATTTTGACTGACCTTTCTCAGTTGTACAAGAAATAATTATCTTTACCCCTCGTGATTTAAAGAGYCTGCAACAAAACCTTTTCATTTTCAGTCCCATTTTCTGTTTCTGAAACATATTTTAAGTATAGTAAATAATCTTCTCTCATTTGGCTAGCTCACGTATTGATAAAACATCATTTTGAATTTCTTGTTTTCATTATTTTTTACTCTTCTGGATATGAAAACAAAGTATTTTATTTACTGTAAACTTCATTTCCACTGTGTATCTCTTTCCCTTTGACATAGCCTTGAACTTGCCTGAGACAGCTAGTAAGATCTTATGGGAAGGTGGAAAGGAAAAAGCACTTTTAAAATACTRGCTGTGCAGAACTTAAGAAGCTATTTCATTTGAGCTACGAATAATTCACTTTACTTCTCTTGGTTTAAAATAAGGGTCAGTTTTCAAGTATTAATCCAATACTGTGTGGGCTTTCAATGAAATTATTGTATATTGGTGTTATACTACCTAGACTGCTTTTGTGGGATTCTTCATCTGGGAAAGGAGAGGGGAAATGAAAGAGTTATTTGCTATAAATCAGTTTGTTAATTAGGGTAGGATTATACAGTAAAATAGTCTCTGCAGACTTTCCTCTTTAACTAAACCCTGTCTCTGCCACGGTTTTGGAGTAAGCGCACTCTAAAACATGATTGCACTTGTAGCAAGGATTGCTTTAAACTGATTTCACATAACTCTAGCTAATAATTTCTTAATTTTGTACTTTTGGAGTATGCTTTTCAAAAGAATGCTTACACATCACTTRCATGGTTTGTACTTTAGGTTTTTACAGAAAATAAATTAACTAGTTTCCCCTTATTTTGTTTCAGAGATCTAAGCAAATTCCACACTGGGAGAAAAAAACACATTAACATATTTCCAAGTCACTTGTCTGCTGTTGCTTTTAAGAGTTTGGCCAAAATGTCAAGAACTGAGAATGCCTGAAAGAGGGCTTCTTTTAACAAACTAAAAATTTGAGGCTATCCAAAAGCAACAGCTGATTCTGAATATCATGGCCTTATCTTCAGTTGGCTGTTTTGAACACTGAAAATAAGAGATGTCCTATTTTGAATTCCCCATGTTCAAAACTATTATAAAGCCAACCCATGTTCTCTACTTTTTACCTGAAACATCAGATTTTAATTAATAATTCAGTCATGCAATTGGCAGAATGCAGTTTTCTTTATCCAAGTTTCTTCTGGCTATCTTACTACCAATCACTACGACAGTTCCAGTTCACTTAATTCTGAGTCTGCATGCTTTGGTCATGACTGTTAGTATGCAGCTATTTCCACAGTTTTCATGTTTCACTTCTAACAGTGGTAGCAACAGTGGGAAACCTTAGCTAATACTTGTGCGTCTGGGTTTTATCATTGCACCGTGAGATGTGCTCTAGCCATTGTGTACATCACAAATTTAGATCTGTACAACCCAATTGACAATGATTTCTGAGTAACACCGGACAAGGTTTATATGTCCAGAACCTCAGGCTGTGTTGTACTGCAGGAGATGCTGTCAGTTTTAAATGCTGATGTGCAAAGTTTCTGCACAGCTCTTGCATTGTTCATGAATTGAACAAGGCTACTAAGATTTAAGGATTTTTATGCAAGGAAAACTGACAACATATCTAAAATTTTATCCTACAGAAGATTGAATTCTAAGGCCAATTGAAATGTAAAGAAACCCATAGAAAATAAACTTAGGTAATGCCTTCATCCATTCAAGACTAGATTAATCAGGCAAAAACTCTTTGAATGGATTTGTCCAGTGAAAATGATATTTTTGTACACAATATGCCTTGACCTTTTTCTCTCTTGCACCATTGAATAGATTATGCAATAGCCCACAAGTTTGCAAAACAAAACCAGTTGTTTGGTTGTACCAAGCTTTTATTCCAGCASTGGAATTCATGAAAATGGTATGACCTGTATATTGCCAGCAGGTTATCAATGCTTACTTTTGTCAGATTCTTGACCTTTATTTTCTCTCCTAGATTGCCTCATTTTTGGAACTGTTAAAATATCTAGCATTACTTATATGTCTAGCATTACATAAATATCTAGTATTTTTCTCATGGCTGAGATTTCCTTCACAGAAGTGCTCCAGTCTCCATATCAAATGTCTGTGTGTTACATGGTTCACTGTAGTTTATATTCCCATTGATCGTCTTTGGTAATTATCAGACAGTTTAATTATATGCATTCAGTTGCTTAATTGTACATGACTGAATTGTATGAACTAAGAAGATTTTTCCTCTTGCTTAAAGAAAATTTAAATGTATTTGGAAATCTCGTTAAAATTAGAAGGAGGCTCTTTCCTTTGGTGAGATGGTTGGGAGGTTATCTCAAACAGCTACCCGACTGTCTGTGTTTGCAATGAATTGTGTGGGCTTCTTATAATTTATAGTCCAATATTCTGACTGCTCTAAGAGGTACAATTTTAGTTTAAATTATCCTACAGTGTTGTCTACTTAGGCGAGACAGGAACACATATTTTGATTTTGATTCTTCCGAGACGTACAATTCTTGAGAAGAGCAAGCAACTATTTAAGGGTAAATTCTAAGAAAAAAAAAATGTGTACACTCTGCCTAAGTTTGAAAACAGTAATCAATCTAGAGGTCCAACTCAGCATGTCCTTAATCTCTATTTTTAAGCATTGTATTTCACCCATCCTGTTCCAGTTCTGGAACTGACTGAGCACCTCCATCTGTACTGGTCTAAGTGTCAGACTAGCTCCTATGCTAGACCCCCTATCTTGGATCAAAAAATTAAATCTTCTCTGTCTGCCTCTCATAAGAAACTTCCTTATGTTGATGTTCTCAAATAGACCTTTCTCATGGGAGTCTAAAAATGTGGTAGTGGTGGCTATTCTCCCCTTGTCAAGTGGGAAAAGGAGCAGGGGAAGAATGGGGAAGAAAGGGGATGGAGGGGAATGGGATGAAATGTGATAATGACTAGAACATTTCTTCCTCTCAAGAAGCAGAAAACTCAGATTCAGCTCTTTTCCTAGCCTGAGGGGTCTGAAAACTGCATTTTGCAAGTAACCTGACAATTGTTTTAGCAGTCGGGTGTGCTGCAGGGTCGCATTTGCAGCCTCTTCAGTTCAGCCTGTGCTGTGGGCACAGAAGAGAACACCAAATATCCTGAGTTGCAATGCAAGAGGTAGGCATGACTGTCCATGCACATGAGACGGATGTTCACCTAGAACCACTTAATATTTTTTCTAGTGTACAATCTCTACTGTTCTGCTCCTGCTTAGACACTTGCTTCAGGAAAGACCTCCAGTCTGGTTCTAAAGAAGAGACAGCCATTCCTTCTAATGTCAACGTGTCTGAACAATAGAGAACAGCAGATATGACCTCCTCCTTTCCTTCTTCATTCGTTCCTGTCCTGATCACCCCTTTTATCGGGTAGTTTTAAATGACCTGAACTCAATGGCTAGTTTTAAGCAGCTTCTGACACAGAGGTTGACTGGTTCAGATTCCTTTTTCAGGTCTTTAACTCTGGCAGTATGTTGTAAAAGGAGCCTTCACATCTGAGTTAGATTTTGGATTCCTCTTTAGAAGTTAGGTACCTACAAATTGGGAATGTAATGCTCAGCTGTAGCATTCACATCCTTTGGCTTTCACCCACCATGTCTATTCCTGTACAGACTTGCAGATAGTCTTGAATTCTGGGCTATCCTATGGAAATAAGAACCAGTGCTGAAAGCGAAGTCACTGATTCCAGCACACAAACTTAACAACCCTTGCTCCCCACCAACAGTGCYTGTTGAAGGATTTGAGGCCCTGGAAGCAAAAAAGCATGCCTTTTAGTATGAATGTGCGGTAACTCCATGGTAGTCAGATAACTTGCAGCAAAAAGATCTGCTCCCAGAGCTTACTGTTAATAATAGTGATCTAAATCTTATGTTCTCAGTCGGGTCCCTGCACACTGCAGGGAAAGACGGAAGGAAAGTGACCAAAGCCTTTGCTTGTTTGTGCTGTTTTGACTGAACAAAAATTTTGTATGTAAATCAATCTCTCCAGATATGTGTTGTTCAGCTTAAACTTTTTAATGACTCCTGTGTCCAGTTGCTCAGAATTTGGCTTCCTCATAGTACACAGAAACACAAGTGTCCTGTATATATTGAATGCACCCTGACAATCATAGAATCATAGAATCAGAAAGGTTGGAAGGGACCTCTGGAGATCATCTAGTCCAACCTCCCTGCTCAGCAGGGTCACCTACAGCATGTTAGACAGGGTTGCATCCAGGCGGCCCGTGAACATCTCCAGAGAAGGAGACTCYACAACCTCTCTGGGCAGCCTGSTCCAGTGCTCCATCACTCTCACAATGAAGAAATTCCCCCTCATGTGCAGGCGGAACTTCCTGTGGTTCAATTTCTGCCCATTGCCTCTATATATATTGGAGGCACCATAACAGATTTCCTAGAATAAATAATTTTGCTTAGATGATCAACAGTGTTTGAAGAAGAAAGTTCAGAGAATTTTATATGAATGAAAGGATTTTTTTGTTTTCCTCTTTTCTTCACCAATATGATTTTCATAGTTTCTGTTGATATAAGTGGGTTAAGAAAGGGAATGTGCACAAATTTTGTCATAATTATTGAAATATTTGAGGCTGTTCTGTATATCTGCAGCAAGATGTGGTAGATCATTTTCAGTGTGTTTGGTGTGTGTATGTTGCGAATGTGTGTGTTAAGAATTCACCTAAGCAGAAAGGGCTGCTCAAATGAACAAAAAAGGTTCATGATGAAAAATAGTTACTTGTTTTGGGAATGTGGATTAGACTTTACTGACCTCATTGCACTTAGGTGAAAATTTCTTCAAGCTGGAAAACAGTAGCTGATTTATCTCAGACTGATAATCCTAGGAACAAAGAAGATATTTTTTTCAGTTTCCATTTTTCTAAATGTGGAGGCCACAAGGAAGTCACCAACAGGCAGGTTATCCAGCTGTTCCTCTCTTTCCTATTTGCAGGGAAAGGTATTCCTATCAGCATGGTAATGCAATAAGAGAAAACCTCATACAAAGGGATTTTGCACAAGCTCAGTGAGTATCTGTGTGGGTACAATGGTGAAGTGTGAAGATGTATATAGGCATGCAGACTCCACTGTTACTGGGATAAGTGTGCTTAGACTCTACTGTTACTGGGATAAATGTGCTTTTGCAGCATGTAGAGCCACAGCATTGTAAATACAAATCAGACTCTCCTGAACAAGAGTATGGTATTGACTTAGCTGTATTCTGCTCTGCTTTCGGGGTTCCTAATGGCATGCTGTTACTTCAAACACCACAGCAAAAACTTACTGTAAGGATCTCTTTCTCTTCAGTAATTAGAGGTGAAGCAAAAGTTAAAAAGTCCCAAACAGTGTGTGACTGGTGACAGAGTTTCTGCTAATGCTGCTTTGTTCTTGTTCTGAAATGAAGTGTCTAGGTAAATGTAAAATGCAATTAGTTGTTTCATAGGAATGTGTTTCTCTTATGGCTAAACTATAAACATTTTGTCTTGGCATTAAAAAGGGCTTTGTCATTGACTGTAGCAAAGAGGTTCCTTAGTAGTATCTAGTGTACCCTGGAACACTGAGTCATTGGAAAAAAACAGTAAAGTACACAGTGCTGATGTGGCTCCATATTTCCTTTCTCCCCTTTCACTCCCTGACCATTTCAGTTGGCAGCAATAAGAATATGAAGCCTGCCTGCACTGAGTGATGGAGAGAGCCAGAACAGCCTGGAATGGTGCTGAGTTTGGCATAAAGTTGTTCTGTTCCAACCATCCCTTTCTTCAGGGCAATTGTTCCATCCAACTTTTACGTGCATCCAGGGAGAGAGCTGCTTAGTGCCTCTTGAGATCATCTACTTTACTAAAGTAGTTTGGCAAGAGATTATTCTACTATGGAGATTGTTTGTAGTGAAATGAATGTGGATTGGGAGCTTAAGGTTGGGTAAGAGAATACAGGATGTTATATAGCATTATGTGCCTAAGAATTAAGGTTATATAATTTAGAGGGCCTTTAATTATAACACTGGGAATGCAGTTCATGTCAATGTGTTTTCAAAAACAGATTAAGCAGTTATGTACATTACAGGAATCACTCAAAGTGATTTGAGTTTTGAGGCCATTCAACTCAGCCGTACTTCAAGGGTGCAGAATATCACTCAGAAATTTAAGCTTTGCCTTAATAATGATCTATGGCAATGACATTTCTTAGAGATTATTTTTTTCATGGAAAAGAAACACTTTTGATACAATTCGAAGGATCAAAGATATGCGCTATTGAGATAATATTATGGCCTTGAGATGTGAGTTGTGATACAGTTGTGCAGTACCACTCTCCTGTTTCTTCTGCTGTGAGGTATGCCATTGCAAGCCCATAAGARAAGTCAGGTACAGCCTACAGCTCTTACAGTTTAATTTCATAATGTTTATAATAACTTAACTTTGAAAGATTACGACTGCTGCCTTTCCTTTTCCAACATGCTTTATTACTTTTCCCTTGTGCAATACCACTTTCCAAATAAATCTTTTCCCTTTGTTTTTATCAATCATTATGTAAAACATTGTTCTTGCATCCCTGAGGACCCATGTRCCAATGTCAGCCATATAAAAAATATTTCACACAGCCATGTTGTAAAGTGACCAAGTAGTATGTATGTCATAAAGTGACAAGCAGTGAAAGTGTTGTTATTTGCCTATATGAGGTAATTGAAGAAGCTAGATAGGATTAATAGTACTCACTACCTCATTAAAGACAATTGAAAGAGAATCTACCATTTCAGTGTTAAAGACCTGCAGAAGTTACAGTCTTTATAGAAGCAATTGCAACTGCAAGTAGATTTCAGACAAAAAGAATTAAATGTTGATGAAAGGTTATCTGTATGCAGAATTATTGTGTTTTCTTTAGTGGCTAAGTAATTAATTGCTGCAGATTTTGAAATGAAATTCAGAGAACAACATCACAGAAGTTTTAGGAGTGTGGTAACTACATTTGAGTGCTGGATTTGAGGTGTGTCTGGAGCTCCAGAAGAAACCAGCCATACTGACCTCTCTGAAAGACAAAGCTAGGACTGACAGCCAAGGGAGCCAGAGCTGTATGCTACGCAGGCAGGCGTTGGTACAGACCTTTATATAGCATATCTGTTCTTTCTAAATGTAGTGAACAAAGTGCCTACCATGACAAAGATAGTATCAGGCTAWTAAGAACTGTGTTACTTGTGTGTTCTCACTGATGAGACATTAATAGCCTCCAAGCTAGTTGCATGGTATGAATACTATGTTAATGRAGGTCAGGTTTCTTTTAAAAGTACTGTGTTAAAGAGCCAAGAAATGTAAAACAGATGAAAAAGTTGCAAAACAAAGCTGAGATATAATGGCTGATCTCATGATTACTTCAGGATTTGTCATTTCCATGAAGTGATGTGTTAGTCTATGGCTTTAGGAGAAAACATAAACACAAAACAGGTTTTCCATTTTACTCTGTTCAGCTAATGAGCATTTGATCAGAGTATAGGCATTTTGTGTTATACTGACCTGCTATTGTCTCTCATTTTGGAAAACACTCAAGACTTGGTTATTTTGTGGAATGGCTTTTGTGATGTTACGCATATATCTAATTTAGCAGTTTGCTGGATCATTGCATCCTTTGCGGCAATGTGGTTGCTGTTGCACACTACAGCAGGCCCCTCCTCTGTCTTGGCTTAATCTGAGTTTACTCTTTGGCCACGTCTCATTCCCTCTGCCCTTGACTCAACATTTTCTCTTCAGCTTTCCCTGATCTGGGCTAGATATCAGTGCACCTTTGTATTGCATGTCTTCTGAGAAGGATCAGTCTCGGCCTTTGCTTCAGAGCAGGGAGGACAGTTGCTTTCAATGACGGGTGATAGCAATGAGGAGTAGTACACATCTCCCTGTATCCCTGTGTGTAACTGTAGGGCAGAGAGAGGACTCTAAATCCTTCAATGTTTTATCRGGGGCTCTAGATTACAAGTTTTCTCTTATGCATGCAGGAAGAGTACATAAAACTGAAGCATGTGAGGGTAAACTCCTTAATTCACCATTCCAGTGCCATTTATTCCTATCATTGTTATCTTCCCTTGCTCTTTTATCCTTCCTCCTGTCACTGTCCCCACCAGCTATGAGCCACCCAGTCAAGCTCCTGCAGAATTTTGGTTTTGTTGTTTTATTTCATATATTAATTTATTTCTCAGTTGAAAATCCAGCTTCTCCCAAAACATGATCACCTCAGGCACTGTGTCAATGTGACAAGGGATGTTAAGGACAATAGGAAGGGCTTCTTCAAATACATCAGTAGCAAGAGGAGGACTAGGGAAAATGTGGGCCCGCTACTGAATGGGGYGGGGGCCCTAGTGACAAGGGATATAGAGAAGGCAGAATTACTGAATGCCTTCTTTACTTCAGTCTTCACTGCTAAGGGCAGCCCCCAGAAATCCTGCAGCCTGGACATAAGGGAGAAAGTCCAGAGAAGGGAAGACTGTCCTTTGGTTGAAGAGAATAGGATTAGAGATCTTCTAGGCAAGCCTGACATCCACAAATGCATGGCCCCTGACGGGATGCACCCACGGGTACTGATGGAGCTGGCCGCTCTCCATCATCTTTGAAAGGTYCTGGAGAACTGGAGAGGTGMCTGAGGACTGGAAAAAAGCCAGTGTCACTCCAGTCTTCAAGAAGGGCAAGAAGGAGGACCCAGGCAACTACAGGCCAGCCAGCCTCACCTCCATCCCTGGAAAGGTGATGGAACAGCTCATTCTGGATGTCATCTCCAGACATATGGAGGAAAAGAAGGTGATCAGGAGTAGTCAGCATGAATTCACCAAGGGGAAATCCTGCTTAACCAATYTGAKASCCTTCTCTGATGGAATGACTGGCTGGGTAGATGAGGGGAGAGCAGTGGACATTGTGTACCTTGGCTTCAGCAAGGCTTTTGACACTGTCTCCCATAACGTCCTACTAGGCAAGCTTAGGAAGTGTGGTTGGACGAGTGGACAGTGAGGTGGATTGAGAACTGGCTGAAAGGCAGAGTTCAGAGGGTTGGCATCAGTGGTGTGGAGTCTAGTTGGAGGCCTGTGGCTCGTGGCATCCCCCAGGGCTTAGAATTGGGTCCCATCCTGTTCAACTTTTTCATCAATGACCTGGATGATGGGACAGAGTGCCTCCTCAGCAAGTTTGCTGGTGATACCAAGCTGGGAGGAGTGGCTGAGCACTGTGCTGCCATTCAGAGAGACCTGGACAGGCTGGAGAGTTGGGCAGAGAGGAACCTCATGAGGTTCAACAAGGGCAAGTGCAGAGTCCTGCACCTAGGGAAAAATAATCCTAGGAACCAGTATGAGCTGACCTTCTGGAGAGCTTCTCTGCAGAGAAGGACCTGGGAGTGCTGGTGGATGACAGACTGACCATGAGCCAGCAATGTGCCMTTGTGGCCAGGAAGGCCAGTGGTATCGTGGGGTGCATTAGGMAGAGTGTTGCCAGCAGGTGGAGGGAGGTGATCTTGCCCCTCTACTCAGCCCTGAGGAGGCCTCATCTCSAGTACTGTGTCTAGTTCTGGGCTCCCCAGGACAAGAGAGACATGGAGCTACAGGAGAGAGTCCAGCATAGGGCTACGAAGATGATGAGAGTGCTGGAGCATCTGCCCYATGAGGAACGGCTGCGAGAGCTGCACCTGTTTAGCCTGGGGAAGAGATGACTGAGGGGGGATCTTATCAATGTGTACAAGTACCTGAAGGGAGGGTGTCAAGGGGATGGGGACAAACTCTTTTCAGTTGTCCCATGTGACAGGACAAGAGGCAATGGGCAGAAATTGAACCACAGGAAGTTCCACCTGCACGTGAAGGGGAATTTCTTCCAAGGGGAATTTCTTCCCTGTGAGAGTGATGGAGCACTGGAGCAGGTTGCCCAGAGAGGTTGTGGAGTCTCCTTCCCTGGAGATACTCAAGGCCCGCCTGGATGCAACCCTGTCTAACATGCTGTAGGTGACCCTGCTGAGCAGGGAGGTTGGACTAGATGATCTCCAGAGGTCCCTTCCAACCTTTCTGATTCTATGATTCTATGACTGGAGCCACATTAGGTCGAACGATCTGATCAATGTATGTAGGTACTATTTTCAGTTCTGAACGATCCAGATGGGTTATCACAAAACACATTTCAACAGGGACTCATGATTTGCTTCTAAGTGGCACAGTAGCATCCAAACCAACAAGAGGGGAGCCAGTAGGGACAATTTTTATTTGTGGACCACTAATCAAAATAAAATTAAGCTGATTATCAAAATATGTTTTTAAAAGAATATCACTTTCAGTAGTGCTTTTTCAGCTGTTTTCTTATACTGTAAGGTTGATCAAGAAGAACTACAGTAAAACACAGGCTCATCCTCAAAGAAAGCAACTAATGTAAAAGAACAGTAACCCTAGCCTTGATTTTTGTGTGTGTGTTGTTTAAAGCCTTACATAAATCAAGAAGAGGCCCTGAAAGGGAAGACTGTTTGGTTCAGGAACTGGTCTTGATTTTCTGCTTAGGATAATCAAGATCAGGAATCCATCTCTAATTAAAGGCAAACACAAAATATGCAGCATTTTCACATACATTCTTTTCATACTCATAGTTTAACATGTTATGTATACAGTATTCTTTTCCTTTAATTCAACTTTCTCAAATTATGTGCAGACAGCCTCAGCTGCAAGGAAAGGTGGGAGGACTTAGGATAACTAGAATTTAACTGTTTCACTGCTACTACAGAAGACCTGTTTCTTTATCAGAGATATTCAGTAGAAAAGTGTTTTCTGCTTTCTGCAAAAAAAACCTCAATGATTCTGTGTGATTCTGATTTTTTCTTAATGAGCAGATCCTAGTGAAGATGTTGGTCTGGCTTCTCTGAAGAAAGACATACTTTTAGTTTTAATAAACATAGTATATTTCCTTGTCTGCTTCTGTTGTAGTTTTGGTTTTCTTTGCAGTGATTTTCCATGGAAATGTCATTCAAGTGAATAAAATTTAAGCAGGATGTGGGTTTTGTCACTTTAATGGTGATGTAGTTTCCCAGATGCAAGATTTTTGTTAAGAAATTAATATTGGCAAATTCAGTATTACAGTAAACTAAACAAGCTTGAGTATGCAGTAGGACCACATCATTTTGCATAGTGATGTTCCAGTTCCCCCCTCACCCTGCCTGGTGAGGTCTGGGGTTGATTTGCATAAATTCTTGGATTTCTAACAGCAGCACCCCATAAGTTGAACTATTCCTTGTGCTTTTGGCTGCCTTTCTGAGAAATACTGCTGACACTTCCATCACTGAGACAGTACAGCCCAATCAATCAGTATCTGATGTCTAGGTTTTAATACAGGAAAAGGTCTCTGATGATATATGTGGTTGCATTTAACTCTGTAGCAATAAGATGAATGAAGATTAAAATTTGGCTGAGACAGTTCTGCTCTGAGAACGTCTTGATCTAATGCTTGGAGAACAGTCACTTGCAGAACTTGACTTTATCCACTAAACATGCTTTCTGTAATTAAAGAAAAGTCTGTGTGTYGGACTGCTTGCTGAAAGCCAGCACAGACTTTAGTTATGCCAGTTGGCCAGAGTGATTTAAATTGTAAACTGCTAGGAGAGGAAATATAGAGGTAATTTCGTATCAAGCAAAAGATTCAGCATCTTCAGCAAAGTAACTTTCTCAAAAAAAAAGCTTTTTTCGATTGAGCAAAAAAGGTAGTGCCCTTCTGCCCGGATGTAAGAATAGTAATCACTGTGCTGTGCATGCCAGAGCACTTTTTTTTGGAATGACTATTTACTTCTGTGGGCTGTTGCCCCAATAGYTCAGAGGCTTTATGTGAATCATCAGTATTACTGTGGGTGTTTTGTGAGTATGTATCTTTTAACAAGTCTTTTAGGGAAAAAGTCCCATGCACTTCTCACTTGGTTAGTCACCAGTGCATCCTTGGTTCTGCTTTTTTCCTTCTCTTCCATTTGTATGGACTCTACAATTTACTGCTCTGAGAAAAGTGAGCAGTAAGAGAAGGCTAAAATTGGAGACCTGGCAGCTATTTCTGAAATAATTCATAAACAAGGGTGTTTCACCTGCAAGCTTTAAACTGTGTAGGTGTTCATGCTAACAGAGAGGTCTAAACATGCCTCTTCAAATAAACTGTAATTTTTATTTGGCTTTTTAGAGTTGCATGTAATAGCTAGTGCTTTTAACTATAGTACTCATGAATAGGAGGTTAAAGTAGGAGGCTGGTAGAATTGGCCTTTTAAAGGTCTTCTTAAAAAATGACTCTATGAAAGTTTCTGTTTTAGATCATTTGGAACAAAAATTGCCTCTGGCAATTAATATGTTATATTTCTTTCTTATGAGGAATTCTATTAATATCTCACTCTACTTACAGATTTACCATAGTGTAAAAATTTAATCTAAAAATATTTAAGGTTCCTTTTTTATTGTAACTTTAAAATTGGCAGTGAGCAACCACTGTAATTTGAAAGTAACAATTTTATATTTTGGTAAAGATTACTGAAATTCTTTCCACCAGCAGAGGAGTATTTTTATTTTTTCCTTCTCTTGTTTTAAAGAGTATAGGATATTGAGAACAGTTCATTTTTTCTGCTTATGCATTACAAAAAAATATTAATTAATCAAATAATAATTTAAAAACAGACTGGTRTTTTTACTGTATCATTTTTTGGATATTCTTGTTTGGATTACTGCTTGCCTTTGTCTTCTTTTTCTTGTAGTTTTTGGCTATGAGAGTGTTTTCTGAGCTCCTTAAAAACATTTTTTTTCCATGATTATTTCTATCTTCCAAACAGTTAATGATTTTCTGGACAGTACCTTTGTTGTGCTAAGTTTTGGGTKTGGGAACTTAGGCTTCAAGTGTGCTGATCTGAAGCCACTTAGTAGAAGATAGACTAACATTTCTTTCCAAAACGGTATCTTGAGTCTCCTTTACTGCATATTGTTTGATTCAGTCTGCTGAATCTGCTTACTTAACCGGGATCATAATTTAGTGAATTTAGCTAAAACTCTTTATGAAATCAGTTAAAGGCTACTGAGTATTTCCAAATAAAAAAGAGCTAGTTATACACGAAATATATATTCTTGAGGACAGGCAAACCAGTTCTTTGAATATGAGCACATATAGGTATCCACATTGGCTAGTAGCATGGATCCCCACTCTCCGACATGTACTTATACTGACGTTTAAGAAAGAAATATTTGTAAAATTAACAAACTCTGTGAAGTTTCAGTCTGTTGACAAAGTAAAGAAAAAGTAGAAGTGAACTGTGTGCAATTTTGAGTCATCTGCTAACTGACTATAAATCTAAAACAGTCTATTTATCACTTCTACCGTGGCTACGGCAGTTTAAACAGGCAAGAGAATACAGCTGCCTGTGCCTGACATAGGGGCTATAGCAGGGTCGAAAACTGAGTRTAAATCAACAGTATGTGCTCTGAGGGACATGCACTCTATGGGAGCAATGCCTGTATGAGAAGTATCCTTCCCTCCTACACAGGAAGGTCATGCAGTAAGGTTTTAACTTGAATATTGTGTCTAGTGCTGGGCACCGCACTTTGAGAAAGTATAGGCTAAGGAAAGAAAACCCAAGAACACTGATGAGGATGATCAGAGTTTTCCGAAACATTGTCCACTAAGAAAGGCAAAAAAGACTGCAGTGGGTTTCTTCATCTCGGAAATGGAAAGACTGAGGGGCAGGTACAATAACTGTGCTCAAATACGTGAAAGACAGCACTTTATGCCTGCAGTGAGTGCAACAGGATTTGGTGAAGAGCAGCAAGGAAGGTTCAAGTCAGGAATTAGGGTTAGGAAAAGCTTTCTCATGACAAGCATACAGAAGTACTGGAAAAGTTGTCTTCATTACCAAAAGTCTTTAAAACTGGACTAGATAGACATGTATCGGGGATAGTTTATGTAATCACTGTCCTTCCAAGGGGACCTTCTGAGATTCTTAACAGCCTTGAGACTTTTAGGAGATGCTCTAAGCAAATTCCTCCTTTCCTGAACTTGAGAATATGGCAAGTTTTTTCAAAGCTTTGCAGTGAAATATTAAGGTGTATATAACAGGATATCCTAAAAACAGTGGTCTGTATCTAAGTACCCAGTCCTGTTGCATTTTGTTGGCTGTGCCAAGCTGTTTTTATGTGAAGTAGTCTGAATTTGAAAAATAATTTTATAATTCTCTTATTTGATGATATACAGTTGCCAAAGTTTTAGCAGCATATTCAGGAAAAGCTTGGGGCAGGGTCAACAACTCTTAATAAGATGAGATGTGTCTCTAGATGTAGCTGTATCTTTTCCAAGCATGCCAGTCCTGAGAAGGCTTGTGGGGCTAGTTGCTTGTCTCCACTAATATATCTAAAATAAAGAAGCATCTACAGAGAACTCTTGACTGGTAAGTTTATCTGTCTATTTATACTCACTTGTGCTTTTCTAATGGTTTGAATTGAGACTTGTTCTTTTATCTTTCAAGGCAAAAGCACACATATACTTCAAATTAGTAACGATCCAATAATAAAGCTGAATCTTGTTGATTTGATAAACATGGGATGTAAGCATGTAGGGTGAGGAGTCCTGGGGTATTTGGAGAGTGTTATTTTCCTTAAACTGCAGGGGCTCATTGCCAGCTGATAGCTCAGGGTGCCAGGTCAGTGGTGAGATATCTTCTTTAAGTGTTAGCCAAAATTTGTTGGCAGGCAGTAAGGATGTGGATGGAGGACCTGAAGGTCAGATGTTGTTCCAAGTGTGTCACAAGTATGTATTTGGGAACAGTTATGTGGGGGTGGAAAAGGCTGAGACACTAGATTTAAGCAGGAGACTGGTGCCTGATACCAGTGCAGACAGGAGTGTGGATAAAAGGACAGAAAACTGCAATGCTGTTTTTCTTCAGATTTCTGAAATGAAATAACTGTAGGGCTGCGTGTGATAGATCAACCTTAACCCAAATCTATCCTATACAGAAAACATGATGGCATACTTGAATAGTTTTGAGGTGTGCCTGCTGAGTGTCATGTAGATTCCTGAAGAAGCAGTAAAAGCAGAACAGTCTTTAGCTGCCTAAATATCAACACATAAATACTCTAATACTGGCCATCTCGCCCAGTACACTTTCTCTCCAACAGCATGAATAACCATACTTGCTATCTAGTGAGAGGGTGCAAGCCTGGCCATTTCTCCTGGACTGTTCCCCTTGTATTGTCCCAAGCCCACCATTGCTGGTCCAGGGACATTCAAGGACACATTCCTTCCTATTCCCCTTCTGCTTATGGACCGATTGTCCATAGATTTGTGTGATCCCTTTTTGAATCAGCTGATGCTGTCAGTCTCCAAAATCTCCCATGGTAGCACATTCCACAGCATTTACATTAGATTTAATGTGATTTTTCATGAGAGGGACCCCAAGCTTACCTTTCTGATTTCTACTGTAGAAAGTTTTGATTTCTGCCTCTTGGTCACTTCAGAACCACAGCTTTGAACCATGTGGAGCTGGGGATGGARTTTCCTTTCTGCCTATCCATTTGCACGTATTTGGAGACTTCCTGCTGGCTACCAGAAGGACTGCATGGAGACAAAAGTATCCTCTTAGCCATTTGTCTATTTTCTTCCATATGATGTATCTTTAAGAAAAAGTGTCCATATTTCACCACTCAGTAACAAAACTAGACAAAATATTAACTAAAATTGATGCACTCCTATTTTGATTTCTTTAGAAGTTTGGTTTTTAGTATTGAAGTGACACTACTTAGTATTACTAGTATACCTGTAGCTAATTCAGGGTTGTCCTCCTGGTATGCCTGTATTTCTTTCAAGGGGACAGTGCTTGATATAGTGCCCCCAGTACAGGTTGAGGATTATCCTCTGTACAGGAAGACTCTTGGTCTCTCCCCTGCGAGTGAAGGTGATCACAAATGTATCTGCCACTTACGTGTTTGTCCTGAAGCTGCAACAGGAAGAAAGGAAGGAAAAAAAAAGCCTTTGACCTTATAAATTGAGCAAATTCATTTTTCTGTGCCTGGCAGATATTAAGTATTCTTCATGTCATTGTTGCAATACTTTTCAGACTCTACCATAACGTGAACTGTGGCATGAGGTTCATTTTTAAAGCTCAGATCTGCAGCTTCCAACTGGTTACTTAATTGCATTTTTGAGTTGTGGTGGCAGCTCACTTGGTGTTACTGCAGCCAGAAAAGAGGTTAAGTTCAGAAAGGGATAGAAAAAAAACTCAGCATTTGTRTCTTTTCTGTAATAGTTTCTGATTTCTCTAATCTGAACAAGTCAGATGTGGGAGAAGGCTTTTTCTTCCCCTCCTCCCCCCCCCCCCCCCCGATTTCTCTAATCTGAACAAGTCAGATGTGGGAGAAGGCTTTTTCTTCCCCTCCTCCCCCCCCCCCCCACTGGCAACTCTTTAAGTGTTTCCAAGAAATAGTCAAAACAGGAAAAAAGAGAATATTAGAGTGATTAGATTGTTGATGTAAAAAAATAAGTAAATTTGATCTTTGATATGGATTTATCCTTCCTATAGAGGCAATATTCTTATATTCCTAATAGTCCTAGGGAGGAAAAGTACTTAGAAACCTGAAGGATAATAGAGGCTGAAATTGAATATTTAACTTGGTTCTTTCAGGTGCAGTATCTTATATTTGGGCAAGAGWTTTGTTTTTAAAATATTTTTAAAGTTCAATGATTTTTTTAAGTATTTAGTGGTGCACATATATCTTTAAATGGATATATAAAGATTTTAAAAGGGATGTGTATGTGATATGTGTACATATGTATGTCTGTATACAGACACACACACACATTTCATTTAACTTTCTTGTTGATAATTTTGTAAGGCTCCAAGGGTAAAATCTTTATTTATTTATTTATTTATTTATTTATTGTGCACCTCCTAAAGCAACCTCCTTTCCTCAGATGCCTTTGGCAGAGGAGAACACAGCGAAACTGAGTAACGCACAGCTGGAAATGCTGCTAATAGAGATGACAGCAGTGCTTTGTCACAGTGGAAAAACTTTGTAGCGTGAATCTTGCTTTGCTTCTTCGGACGTGCGAGTAGCAGCTCCCCATCCCCTACTTCCTTCTCATAGCTTCCCTGAAGTAAATGCTTTTCTCTAAACACAGAGAGATCTTCTGTTAAGAGTTAACATATGACTGCACCTACTTCCCTTTCTATTTTACTCCATTTCTGCTTTTCAGTACTGTTTAAGCATAAGATACTGTGCATTACAGAGGGAGCAATTAATCTAACACTTCTTTAAAAGTTAAAGCATTCAGATGCAAATTCAATGCTTACATTTGTCCATATGCCTACAGGGCAAATCCACGTATGATGAAATATGTTATAATTGTTGCACTTTAATTATAGCATATTSAATTATTATAATAAGATCATGCTAATGGATTCCCACTCCCCACTTCTCAGGTTCTTCAACTTTACCAGCAGTGTCAGGGAAAAAAAGGAAGAACTGTGTGGTACCAGTTGCATTGCTTATTTATGGCCTTACAGATTTTTTTTTTGTTGTTATTGTTTTGGTTTGATTTGGTGTTATTTGCTTGTTCTTTCTTAGTTCCTCGCTGAAATAGCAGAAACATCCATCTTTCTCCCTTCATTGAGGAGAATCATTTATGAGTCCCAGATTTACCAACAGTATCAGTTACATCCAGCAAACCTCACTCTTGGTCTTATTAATTACTTTCCRTCTGCTTTTCCCTCAGGCATCTTGGTTAGCAGAAAAATGCTGACAATCAACAGTAATGGCTTCTTAAGTTATTTATTAAGTCAAGCCTTTTGCAGATACAGTTTCAATAAATACAAGTCTTTTTTTTTGTTTGTTTGTTTTTTAGAAAGAGTCATCTTTGAATTGGACTTAGTTGAAAACGAAAACACAATAATTGCAGAAGCTGGGGAAGGTGTGTGGAGTGATTTTTTTTTTTAACTGATAAATGGTCTTAGTTTCTGTTTTGACCTTTTTTTTAGTTGTAGGAAACACTAGTCTGATTCATTAGTTGCATTCTCAACCCAAGTAAAGCTCCAGCAAATGCTGTTGGATCAGATACTATGGGTAAAATGGGATRATTCTGCTAGGGTTTAGGGATTTTGCTGTTGTCTTATTTTATTTTATTTTTTTAAGTGAACATTTATATTCTTCTTTTCCCATGACTTTTCCCTCTTTTGGCTAGGTTGCTGCCTTGGTCTCCTACTGGGAAAACAGCACTGAACTTGCAGTGCTGAAAAGATGATTAATGATAGGCAAAACTGTATACAACATGCAGTTTACTGAAGGGACAGGGAGAGAGCGCATAGCAAAACATCGCATTTGAGAGGTCTGGGCAAATGGTGTGTGAAATTGCTGACAAATTGCCCTCATTAAGCTCCCTAAATGAATGCTTTCATGAGAACATTGGCTTGGTATCACCATGTACAATGTAACCTCTACTTAAAATTGCATGTGGTGCTATTCTGATCTTTTAAACTATTGTAACAGCTTGAATGTAGCTACAAGGGTACCACAGTAGCTGTCTTCACTGTTTAGGACATGGGATGTGAAGGAAAAATGCTGAGGGAGATTTCCAGGAGCGGTTCTGAATTTTTGATTAATTTATTCACTATAATGTACTATTCTGAGTACCACTGTTCCTAAATGCCAAGAGACGAATTTAGGAGTGCCTTGAGTTCCTGAGGGTCCTTAACTTGAGCCCTGTCCATGACAGAGGCAGTTAAAGAGCAGCGATCACAGAGGCCTCCATTTTAGAAGATGCAACTTCAGATACTGTTTGGCCTTGTTGATGGTAGAAAATCTGCAGAAAAAGGTGTCTTAAAGATGATAGTGTTTAATGAACCAGTATGTTCACTGGCATTTGAGTAAGATCAGTGTGCACTACAGACTTTCCCTACCATATGGTAGACTTAGGCCTACCATAAACCTCAGTATGCCCACTGGATGGAGCTACTGGGGAGAATAATGCAGTATGAAGCCATTGCAGGGGGACTTACTGAAACCTTTAAAGCTGTAGGTGAGCCCATAACCTAGCATTAAAACTTATGCCACTGTGTGCATTTGTTACCAGATTTATCATAGTAAAAGGGAAAGCACCCATGCAAAAAAAGAAGGTAATACCTCTTGCAACTCTTTGGTGATCCTGGACAAATAATGAAATATAAGTTTTAAGCAATCTTTTAACCTGTGGGCAAGCGAGCACCAGCTAGTGGGTTGTGGAGGAAGAGGAGAGCGAGACTGAATTAGCTACCAGTGTGAACAGTTTACCTTTGGGTAAGCAGTTGCTTTAGTTCCCACAAAAGAGTAAGCGAGATCACGGTCAACTCATGTTAAAAAAAAAAAACATACAACGAAAAGTTGAAAAATCCCTGTCCTAAAACAAATGTATAGCATATAGGAAATGACATGAGTGTAGATACAGTACTCTCTTAGTGTTGAAGATTGTTAGTCTCAGTAATTTTGAATAGGAGTCACAGTATAGGGAAAAAATGTGGCATGAATGTATTCTCAGCCATTGATCCACTTGGGGTAAAACCAGATGTAGCTGGCGCTTCTTACAGCTTTTACTGTAAGGAGGGACTGGCTGGAAAAGCTATTCGTGCAGGAAGAAGAGGAAAAGCATACTATGTAAACAAGAGAGCGGGAGGGTATTTTTCCCTCATCCTTCTTCTCTATCACACAGTATGACTTCTCAGCTTATGCTCTTATATGGCTCCAGTAGTCCCCTTGCCTTTAAGTATTGCTAGGTAAGGGTGTGTGCAGAAACATCTGAAAACCCGGGAGAAATGTTCTGCCCCTAGCTTGGTTTTGCAGTTGGGAAAAGGCTGAGCCTGACTGAATTATGTCGATGTGCAGTGCTGTGAGCTGTGCTAGAAAATCATGTAAGCAGCCCAGGGCATGGCAGGGCTTGTGTGGGTGTTCTGGAGTCGGCCTCAGGCAAAGCCAGTGGTTTCGCTTACAGTATCTCTGTGGGCCGTTAAGCCAACCTTGAGACTTTAAACTCAAGTACCCTCGGGAGCGTACGTATGATCCCTTTCAACAGTAACACCRAGGGGCGAATACAGCTGGCACAGGTAGTTTGTACCATAAAGGTCTCTCTACATTTTAGGTCAGCTCAATTCAATATAGCCACTTAAGATCTGTCAGACTGTTGCACAGTGGGTTGTTTGGTTTAACCAGTGCATTTAAATTCGTATTTTCTGAGTAATTTTCAGATTGAGCTTCCTTCAGTCCTTCGAAGAGGAGATCTTAGCGTGTTACAGGGCTAAGACTGTGAGTGACTGTGAGGTAACAAAGGTATTAACTACATATTAAAAAAAATGAAAGATGGAGCTTCTCCATATTTAATCCTTTGCCAAAAGTGAAATCTCCATATTAGCCAGGGAGAAAAATCTACTCTTACCAAGAGCACCACAGAAGCAGAGGTTAAAAATTGCCTCAATTATTCCCCAGAGAGCTTCATTTTTGCCCATTCTGAGAGTGAAGCTCTTATAGGTTGTCAGTTATAAATATTAGTATCACAGAGTAGTTCCAAATCATTTGGTTCATGGATCATAGGCAGCCTTTAATATTTCTCTATTTTCTTACTTGGGGACAAGCTTGAATACATTTTCCCCACTACTACAAACTRTGTAGTCCAATTTCCCACATTTACGGAAGTCTCAGATGAGCTCCATCACCTTTGTAACCTGCTTTCCTGAACATGCTGTCTCCCCTCCTGTAAAAATATATGTATTCTGTGCCTGTGATGTGCTGAGGGTAAAGTGTAGGTGTGAGACACTTCTGTGATTTGAACTCAGGTTCTCCTGTTTACTGTAAAGCATATCCTCACAGATCACTCTTCTTTCCACAACAGTCTACAGAGACTTCTCTACTCGTGATTAGTGTAACAGATTGCAGGGTGCATTGGCATTGAAGTGGGTTATGGAGTCCCTTAGAGAGGCAGTATATGGATCTTTATTAATTCTGAATATCCTGATACCCCAGAAATGGGGGTGTCTCATTTTAGGCAGAACAGAATTTAAAGTTGGTCACATATGGCTAATTTCTCTAAGACTGGGAGGTCAAACTTTCTTCTTCAGCAGTGATGTTAGGAAAAAGTAACTTCAAAAACAACTATTGATTTGTCCTCCATAGCATATCTTCTAGTAACTGCAAACTAATGTGTAACATCTGAAAAATGTGAGTATTAGTAGATGAAGAAACTAAAGAGCTGTAACGTGCTTAACCTGGGAGTTAACTCTTGGTGCGAAAGAGAGGAGGAAGGAAGATACAGGAACTATGAAGAACATGGAGGGATGAATCATATACTGTTGGGGCAGGGCCTTCATGATCCACTTGTTCTGATGAGAATAGCTGCTTTACAGGTATCACAGGCTTCTATGTGGCCACAGATTGTTTTGAGACTTGCTCTTGTGAATCTTAAGTATCTCACAGTATTATGACTGTGTGAAAGTGAGAAAGCTGAAGTTCACTGATTCTGGATGCTGTTTTGTATGACGACTCATGTTTCTTCAACAAAAGGCTGTGGGAGTTTAAGATACCGCTGTCCATCTATTCGTAATGCCCATCTATTGGCTGTGACGGTGGTGTGAAGCAGAAGGCAGTTTTTGCCCAGATGCCTATCATTCCCTTTTGCTAACAAAAATCTTAATTTATTGATGGTTTAAGTGACCACCTGGCACCTTGACCAGGTGTGGCTCAGGCACTTATTTGTTCAGCCGTACTGGCTACAGATCAGTAACTTCTGACAGAGGAGAACACACAGCTTGAGGGATGGTATAATATTACACTGACAGAACAAAACCTGTTACAGGCTTTTAAACCATTCATACCAGTTAAATACTAAACACTGCCAGTTGGAAGATGTCAGCTTTGAAAACGGACAATTTTTATTCAGCTCTTAATTTTAATATTGCTTTAAGATGTTTGATACTACATTTTGACATATAAGGGTAAGACAGTGGGACAGAAAAGAAATCTAAAGAGAAAACATCCAGGATATTAGCAATAGACAGCACTTCAATAAAGGATCTAAAATTTTATGTCAAACACTCCTATGCTGGTTGGTACCACCATCTGCTTCATCTATTTGATCTCTTGCTCAGAGGAAAAGGACAAGTTATGTAATTGATCTCAACTCCTGTAATTTATCAACTGAAGGCCTCCTCTTCATTTCCTTCTATCATGTTCTGAAGAAAGGATCTACTTTAATCTGTTGTGCTCTTTGAACTGTCACCAGATGTTTCTTGGAGCCAACTTTTGTGGTAATGGGTAGACTTCTCCTGGAGCTGTCAATGAGAGAAGCACATTGTGTGATGAAAAGGCATCTCACAAAACAGAAATCAATGAAAGTCAAACTGAAAAAAATAGTGCTTCAACTGTTGGCTCACTTACTGATAAGATCCCTATGATAGCTCTCTTGACTGTGGAAGACATGTGCAAGTGATTTAATATGTATGAGCAAAAATATTTAGAATAATATATTTGAATGTTCAAAATGAAGCAATGCTACTTTGTTGCCCAGAAGCAACTGACTGATTTTAATTAAACCAGAAATTAGCTTGTTAGATGATGGCTCATAACATTGTGGGAAATACTGAGTGCATGCTAATTGTGCTGGCTTCACACGTGGACACTGTCCTCATGGTAGACTTCCAAATTAGTCAGGGACACATGAGACAAGGCAGGCTGTTTGTGGGGGAATGAAAGCTGGAGGGGCTTTCTCACTGAGCATGGATGCACTGCATTGTAGAGCTGCTGCATTGGGATGTTTGCCCTGGGAAGAGGAAACTTGCTCTGCTATTATCTACAGGCCCTCTTTTATCTGTCACTGGGAAGGGCAAGTGACAGGGCAAGATATGATATTGCCAGGCCTGTGGGGAAGTCAAAGGGCATCAGAGACTAGGGGGAGAGTGTTTTTTTTTTTTTTTTTTTTTTTTTTTTTTTTTTTTCCAGTAAGCCTAGTTGTGAGTTATCAGCAAATTCCTCATTGAAAAACAAGAAGAATCAAAAAGAATCAAACCAGGATATGAAGGAAGTCTAGGCTGGCTGTGCAGGAAGTGGCACTTGCAAGGGAAGATGAAGCATTCTCGCTCTAGGCTAGACAGCTCAGGTGTGATGTTTCAGAAAGCTTTGAAATAGAATAAACTTTTTAACAGAAAATTGGTGACACTCCCCTCCCCTTTCACGTTGCTAACTTGTGCTACCTCCAAGAAGGGAAGAAAGAACTGGGAGGGAGCCCTTCAGGGCTGAATGATTCAAGAGTCAATGCCTGCGCATCTTCATAAGCCATTATGCATTAACAGCAGTCTAGGGCAGAAGAATGGAACCATGCAAGGAGGAGAAACCAAGAAAAGAAAACAGTGGCTGCAGGGAATGCTGGTAAAGGCTGAATGTAGAGAAAAGTTAGTGGAGATTAGTGCTGAGGAAAAAATTTTTGTGGAAATGTGAGAGAGGTTACTGGTTACTGCCTTGGGAAGGAAGGCAGCAGAGGAAGGAAGCAGGATGAGAGGACGAGCAGAGTGAAAGAGAGTTTTGCTGAGAAAGATGTCTGGAATAAATGGGGCCTGAGAATTCAGGACTACAGCTAGCCAAATGTGAAGAGCAGGATGTGAAATGAGGCATTGGTGTGTGTATGGTGTGGCACTGTTCCTCCTAGGAGAGCAGTCCACAGTGTGARAGTATCCACCATGAACAAGCCAAGCACAAATCTCACCCAGCTCCATTTCTCACAGAAAGGAAACCTGGCCAAAACGGCTGAACAGTGAGCTGCAACCAGATTTCCAAGAAGGAAGTCAATTTAGACACAGCCACAGAGGATGGAAAACCTGGTGTTGCTATCAGTTCTTCTCTTAGCCCAATTAACAGCAGTCTGTTTAATAGAGCTTGGGTTTCCAACCCTGCCAATAATATCCATAGAGTCAATAAGATGAGGAAATATATCTTCATGCATTTGTTCTTTGCTTAGGTTCTTGGATCTTGCACCAGCCAACCCTGTGTTTTGAAACAAACAAACAAMMAAAAAAAAAACTTGTACAGTAAAATTGCAAGGTCAGATATAAGCTATGAAATGCCAGGATTAGTTTTGCTTATACAGACCTACTATGTCTCCATTATGCRTATGCATTATAATGTCATAAATTACATGATCACAAACTGCTTCTGGGAATAAAGTAGTTTTGTGATGTTGGTTGTAGGCCCCAGCCTTGTTTGTTGTGGAAGGTGTACTGTAAGCAAGGCAGGGAAAGTCAGGACAGTGGTTCTGGATTTGCACTCAGTCTTCATTCTTGTCTTTTCTAACACTTAAGAGCTTGACTTTGCAAACTTAGTATTCTTTTCAGTCAATTTTGCATATAATGTAAAACATGTTTCCACACAATCTGAAGTTTATTTATTGTTTTTGTTGTTGGAAGAAGAGAAAAATCAGGTCCAAGTGGGGTTTTTCTCTTTTAAGACTGAAAAATACCATGTTGGTTAACAAATTTTGTTTAAGGTTTAAATAAGTTGATATTCTGGCAGATGGTCCAAACAAAACTGGATCTTTATTTAGTTGAAGTGTACTTCATCTGTTCTGCAATTCTATCATCACCTACCATAAGACAAACTCATTGAAGCCCAAAGAATCCTAAAATGTGAGCACCTCCTTGATTTAATGCATTTTAACTAAATCTATTGAAGTTATTATAGGAGTAGAGCCTTTGCTTGGCTTGGAATAGCCTAACCTCGTGTCAGGATATGCTATGGGAGTTCTTAGCCAGAAGAACAAACCCTACCAAAAGCTGTCTGTTAAAAGCTGTCTGCTATCCATAGATCCTGCGGCATTTTAGCCATGTAGACCAATTCAGTTCTAATTACAGTAAGGCTACTAACAAATAAAATGGCACATACTCCCAGGTCATATGGAAATCAGGCCATAACTTTTATCTCTCATGTTAAAGAGAATCTAGATATTACTTAGGTAATAATAATGGGTCGTTCTGTAGTTAATAAAACCATACGCTTTGGATAATTGCTTTAAGTTGCCAGTAACTTGTTAGTCAAATTTCTTTTGGATTCTTTTTCACTTTAGAATGCCCAAAAGCAGTCAACACAGATATTATCATGGAGTGCTCACAAAATATGTACAGCCATACAAACATCCTGATTTAAAAGTAGAATTAATTAGAAAAATACCACTTGGTTTCTGCTGTCTCAAAAAAAAACATACAGGGTAATGCTATTTTTTTCATCATTTTATTTAAATACAAAGTGCAAAACCAAATGCTTTAAATGTCTCAATTGTGAAAAATCAAAGCTTCCTACACAAAATAGGAAACTAGGCTCAGTTTTGTTGCTGGAATTTGAAAGCCTGGGATATGCCAGGCTTTTAAGCTGAAGCTGAAGCATAAAACTAGCTGGAAGGTTTTGAGGTTTTTTGAGGGAAAATTTCAAAGAAGAAAATTTAAGTCTAAAAATGAAAAAAAAAAAAAAAAAAAAAGAACTGTGGCAAAAATTCCAAAGCCAAAATATTTAGCCTTGGAACTGAAATAGTTCATTTGCTTTCAAATTCATTTTCTTTCCCCTTAATCCAGTACCCTTTGTTTGGGTACTTCTTCCAAAAATCACTGTGGTTTTATTCATGGAATGAAAAAATGGTGCATCATGAGACATGTAATGTACCACAGAGAGAGGCCCCATAATGAATAGAGATGTAGGACAAACACTCTCAGGAAGAACTGTAGCAACACATCCAAACACAAACATTTTGGCCCACAGCTTTCTTGCTTTTTTCTCAGCTCTGATAACTTGTAAGTCCCCCTCCCTGGGATAGGATGCAAGTCTATGAAAAGTACTATGAGGTCTCCTGATGAAGAAGGAAAATGACAATATAGGAAAGCATATCTTGTATGATAACAAACATTTCCCATGCTTGCAATAACAGTAATTGTTACTACTTCATCTCCTCTTCTCTTAGGTTGGATCATATTGATCATATTAAGAGACAACAGACTAGAAAGTTATTTTTCTCCTTAAAGGAAGCATTTTATCTCCTTTTGGCTGGTGCAAAGACAGCAGCAGAACTGATGTGCTTTCAGATTTTTTGCACCATTTTGAAGACTAGGGTATTTTTAAAGGGTTGTTATGAACAAAAATCATAGTTTCCTTGAACCTTGTGGTTCAAGGAGCTGAACTCAGTCACACCCAAGATATTCCTGCCAGTCCTTTGTATTTATGTACAAATACATTATATTTGCAGTTCAAGATGAATAGTCTCAACAGAAGCTGCTCACAACTAAGGTATTGACCAACTTGAAGACGAGAAAAAAAAAAAGACTACTACATAACTTTGTTGGGGAGGGGTGAAATATCTCTGAAATTGCTAACCTTCTAATACCTTCTTAGAGCTCATCCACAGGCACCAAAATCATACTAAGCCCCAAACCATATGCCTATGCCTAACAGGCCTGCCAGACTCCCACAGTGAATCCCACAAAGAACCAAGGGTTTGGTGAATACTAAATGGCTCTGGGATAACTCAGTTCTAGCTGAGACTTGTAGGTCCTCTTTGAACTAGCATTTCCCAACTTTTTTTGTTCATGTTGATGTTCTGGGGCTTAACAGGCTCCAAGTTTGACTGTCCTAAATGCCTTGCAGAAAAGGGTTACCCATTTTCAGTAGTAGCATCAGTGCCAAATATGCTTCTGCTGAGTTTTTTATGCCTTCCTACCCATATGAGTTTGGTACTTTACTATTTCTCCATGTGGCCTCCATTTCATTCTTCTCYGTAGAGTGTAATGAGATGTGCAGTAGAAATAGTCACTCCGTTATCTGAAAGCTTAATTCAGATCTCTTAAAACAAGATGTTCTTTCCTCACCATTATTTGTCTTCTGGTTCTGGTCATGTCAGAATACTCCTGGGCTTTATGCCATAAACTTGATGGGAGTGGTGACTTGTTTGGGTAATTTCTTTATTCTTTACAAGGCTGTGTCCACAGCTGAACTTATGTCTCACAAAGCACTGTTTTGTGCTATTCTTAAAAATGCTCCTTGATAAAGGGATAAATTTTAATTGTGCAGCAAGTTTAGAGTTTGGAGGGAAACTGCTACCTTCCTTCTCATGGCAGCTCTGTTCTTTTTGAATTCTGCAGCAACATTTAAGTGCATCTATGCACTTAAGTCTACATGAGATGGTGTTTTCAATCCTAGGTGTTTCCTAGGAAATTCCTCTCTTATATGCAAGGAAGGCTACTGCAGCAAATTAACTACCTTTTCAGGAGGTAGAAGAGGGTTTGTTAGCCTTCCTGGCCTTATGACCTGCATACTAAACCTTCAGAGAGCTGGCTACCAAGGGATGCATAGCATAGGACAAAAGGAGCTGAGGGCCTGCCTAGGGAGTAGTTTGCAACAGCTACTCCCTTCTCTCTATTTCAGGATAAGATTAAGCACAGCTGGGCTGCACATGGAGCTGGGATGCAGTGATGCTGGTTTCAGCCTGTCTGCTCTCCCACAGCTGGGAATTAGCTTGCCCAGCAATACCTAAAGCTGGGGAGATGATGTAGCTGGGATATGGTGACCACAGCTGGCCAACCTTGAGGTTGGGTTTGAGTGACACAGGTAGGCTGCCACACCAGAGAAAGTCACAGCTTTTTTCTTTAACAGGCTGCTTTCCTCAAGTGAGCTTCTAGTAAGTATTTGGGAATGGGGTTTTCAAACCCTAGAAGCCATACTACAGGAGCAAAAATACTTTATGTCTTAGTTGGCAGCCTGGGCCTATATGTAAAGCAAACAACCTTGCATCATAATATTGTAGTGTTTTACAAATGTGAAGGTAGATTGCTTCTCTCACAACCTCCAAACAGATGAAGCTCAAAAAGAAAACCAAGTGTGTTAAGAAGAGGTGCTTGTATGAGCTTGCATGAGCCTGCCTTGGAGCAGTGCAAATATTGGTTAATATCAGTGATTAGAAATTCACTTTTGATTCCAGAAAACTATATTTTTAGGCTAATTCATATTTTCTTTCAAAAACCTAGGATGGTAAATTAATAAGATTGAGCCCAGTAGGCACTTTTTTCTTGTACTTTCACTGATTTGTGAGAATTGAGGGTGTCTATGTTTGTGTGTAGTCACCTTGGACCAGGACCAAAACTTCTTCTCAAGGGGAACCCTTAATGACCTGTATTTGATAGGATTAGAGTCTAAATAATGTTGCCTGACAACTTCTCATTCATTAGTGCTGCTGGTACTCATTTCAGCTTCAGATAATTAGCATGCTCCTTCATGAAAACGCACATTAATTTTTTGTTTTTAGTTATTTTAAAAAATACTCAAACCTCATGCTTTAGAGACTTCCTTTGGAGTGCTGTCACTGTTGATGCTTTTGTGTCTGCACTTCCATGTGCTCTCTGTGTATTTAGACAAAGACATAACCTGCTGAAAACTACCTGTAGATGCAGTCATTGCCTAGTGCAATGTATTTAGGAAGATGGCCTTTTTGTTATACATGATTGTAGTGTATTGGAGGGAAAGCAGATCAACTTGGGATTTAAATCAAATCAGGATCGCAGCATTTATTTATTAATGACATGTAACTGACTGGCAATCAGTGAACTATATATTCAGGATCAGGATCAGCAGAAMAACAGATAAGCCACAACAGTAGATATTTGCAAAATATTAGCAAGCACTGACACATTTCTAAGTGCGCTTCTATGACTAATCTAGAAGAGTCCTAATTATGTGCACAGTGGAGTTACGGGCACAGGGCTCCCACCCCTCTTTGCGCACCTCCTGTAAGAGATGCGGGTGCTCTGGCTTTCAGGGTAAATTCTCCGCTCTGTCCTCACTGTGGGCTGCTGTTGGCCTAGTGATGGCGTCCCTTATGGTGTTAAATGTACTCCCACTTGCGTGGTTACAGGATGCTCCCTTAGATAGCGTGGGCAGTGGCATTTGAACCCCTGTCAGAGGTTTCTAGTCCTGTGCAGAGCCCTTAGCACGGCCAGTTGCCTCCTGCCATGCCCAGAACCCGGGCCAACCAGTGGGTGTCCAAGCCACCCGCCAGGTGAAGGGATAAGCAGCTGTTGGCTAAGAAAGCTGACTTAGATAAAAATCTTATCTCAAAACACTGACCCAAAGAACTAATTTGGAGGGTGTTAAGATTTTTTTTCTCCTTTTTTTCTTTCTTCTCCCATGAATCGATGAAAGCCAGGAGCGATCCTCGGTGACTGCAGACAGGCTACTGGCAAAGGCGAAAACGGAAAATGAGGTTTTTGTACGCTTTTCCCGCACCGCCGCGCCCAGTTTCTGGTGGCCGCCACGGGTCGGCCGGGGTCCGGGCCGGGCCGGGCCGGGCCGGCTGCGCGGCGCTGCGGGAGGCGGCGCCTGCCGCTAACAAAAGTGCGCGGCGCCGGGCGACTCCCCGCTTCGCTGCCCCCCGCGCACGGGCAACAAGTGGCCGCCGGCGGCTCCCCGCGGAGGAGGAGGCGGAGGAGGGGGGCGGAGCGGCGCGGAGGTGCGGCAGGACCGGCGCCCGGGGCCTGCCCGCCCGCCCGCTAGCGGATTACAGCTGGGGCCTCGCCGCGACGCTGCGTTTCCCCCCTCTCGCGTTTCTGGAGGCGGGAGGAGGCGGGAGGGAGGCGCCTCGGCCGCCCGCGGAGGCGCCGCGGAAGTCGCCGCGGGCATGGAGGAGTGAGGGCGCGGGGGCCGCCGGCGGCGCTGCCGCCGCGCTAGGGACGGTGCGCGCCGGCGCAGGGCGGCGGCGGGCATGAGGCGCGCAGCATGGGCGCCAACAACGGCAAGCAGTGCGGCAGCGACGGTGAGTGCGGGCCGGGCCGGGCCGGGCCGCGGCGGAGTGGGGGCGGCGGCCGCTGCGCGCGGTTCGGCCGCTTTGTGGCCGCGCGGGGCGGCGAGCGGCCGGCGCTGGCAGCCGCCCCCTTCCAGCGGCCTCGGGCACCGCGAGGTGGCGGCGCGGCTCGTGGCGCCCTTCGGGGCCGGGTCCGCGCTGCGCTCCGCGGGCATCAGCGCGGCCTGAAGCGCCGAGCCCGGGTAGCGGCTGCGACGGCTGCACCGCGCCTCCCGCGCGCCCTCTGCAACGCTGCTCGGGTTGTCTTTATGTGCGCGGATTCCTGCGCCGCGGTACGTGACCGCTTCCTGTCTGAGCAGGAAAAAAAGGAGTTGTAACTCCCTGCGCCTGAGCGTGCAGCGGGGAGCTAATGTTCTCCAGCTGTTCGCGTAGATCCTAGTCCTGCAATTTCGCTTCAGTGAAACTTCGCTGGGTTCGGTTTTAGATAYACGGGGCCTAGTTCGTTCTTGTGGAAACTTCTTAGTCTCGCTGGAGCTGCGTCGGGATGAGTTTGAGCTGCCTTGCCGCTGGTGCGAAGGACTGCTGGAGCAGTCAGCTGGTGGCAGGCAAACCCCTGGGGAGCACGGAAAGCTTGTCCTGGCTGCAGCTGCAGTGAAAGCGAGCTTCGCCCTGTCTTTGACTTCTGGTTGTCTTTGGTCTGCCTTGCCCTCGTAGTATTTGGAAGACTATGCAAGATTGCTGCCTTAATCACCTTTGTTTGATGGTTTGTGGGGGCAGAAGGAGAGATAGTCCCATGATCTGCTAGATTCTTTGGGAGTCTGGAAGGCAACTGCCAAAGAATACACCTCTCTCACATCCAAAGTATGCGTGGAGATTGGGAAAAGGGAAGGAAAAACACCACTTTTATACCAGAATCTGCAGCTCCTTTCATTTATTGCCAAATGAGTTCCGCCTTTGAAAAGAGTTCAAGAAGTCACACTCTCTAAGCTAAATATCTTCTCGTTGTCGTAGGGTTTAACTCTCTTCATGCCATTGCTAGAGTAATTTGTGTATAACTGAGCTGAGACTGAAAATTGTGATTACAAACTTCTTTGGATTTCCCCTTGCAGGGGAAACCCTAGTCTTCCCCCAGAGCTGGAAAGGTCAGTGTTTATAAAACTTCTGGTCATTTGCAGAAGTCATGTTGCTGAGAGGTGTTTAGCATGATGATGGGAAGCCATGGCTGCATCTTTGAGTGTTCTTATGCATTCAGAAGAATGCTTTCTCTAATTAATGTAAAATTTTTTTGGATGGGAATGATGAGTCCTGGCTCTTTTGCAGCCCTCTGCAAGCTGTTCCAGAGCTACTTTGTAGTAAATGTAAGGAAGAGAAGGATTGCTGCAACTAGGATATTCTTAACTAATCCACCTTTTTCCTCCCTCAGAGAGGAGTGGAGGTCAGGCCTTTGAGACTGCAGACTAGTTGTGGCACGTGTGGCAAATTAATTTTTACAGTGCAGAGCATTACCTGAGTCGAAATATAATAGGCAGAGTATTGCTAGAAAACCCCAAATCCCTAACACTTGTGGCCAAAACTTTTTTCAGTTTAGGTAATTTGTTCTATGCATCATTAACGTGCTGGTAGATCTGGCTTTCCTGGCAGCTTCTGTGTATCGTCWGTTATTGTGAAACTTAGACTTTTTGCTCGCCACTTTCTTTCCATGTGATGCAGAAGAGAACAAATCTAATGAAAAAGAAGCCTTTTTTTCATGAGGTACTTCGTATTCCCAGCTGGGGCTTTTGGTGCCTTTGGCATCTGAACTGCTGTGAAAAGTTGCTTTTAGCACGGTGTGATTATGATTCCCAGTGGGGAGGTAACATTGTCCATCTCTGAGAGAAAGTGCATCCAATTCTTGTATGATCTGAGAGCAACCCAAATGTCTGGGTTGAAGATCAGAGTGACGTTTGTTGTTAGGTAGGTAATTCTTAGCATTGGGTATTTTRTAGGCATTTCAATGTTGTAGTCCAGGATGCTGGTTTAGGGATGGAGGAATGTACTGCTGTTTAGGTAAATGTCTTGACTATTTTTATCTTAGTCACTGCTTGCTAGTGTCTTAAGTGAGATTTCAGAAAAGCAATTGAAAATAATTAAGATGTCTGTTGTTTGTTTGGCGTTCCCGTTGGCTGTAAAGCTAAAGAACACCAGGACTTTGCTGTCTGCCCAGGTTGCTTCTAACCTTCAAAGGTGAAGAGATGTGTTAGGGCAAAGATAACTCCTGTTCTGTGAGCCATTTCTGAAATACTAGATTATCTTTCACAATTGTATCTTACATGACTTACCATATTTTATTGCACTTACCAACACTGGACAGTGATTCAAAATTGACATATATTGATATATATAATTGACATACATGCTGCATATGTTTAAAAAAAGAAATCTCGTCAGCTAACCTGAGCATTTGTGACTACTCACATAAACTACTCTGAACATCCTTTTATTTTTGTCTGAGGTTTTAGTGAGAAGAATTGTATTGCAAAGCAACAGGTTGCCATGTTAAGATGAGCGGGAGAGTTAGATATTGAAGAGTTTAACCATAAGTGACTTTTAGTATCTAAATGAATAACTCTTGCCCTGATACACTTCTTCACTGTCTGCCCAAACAGCTTCCAATTTCAAAGGTGGAGCCCTGTGATGTTTGTATCTGTTTTTCACAAATTCAGTTCTGTAGGAAAGGCCAAAACTTGCTCTGAACCAAGCTCAGTGCCAACATAGTTGTTTCTCAGAATACTCGTGTGATGCAAATGGTGTATGAACAGAACTCTCTCTTTTTTTTTTTTTTCAAAAATACCCAAATTATAACTTAGCAAAATTATGTCTAGTGGAGTTTACCTGTTTTTTAAGAGTAAATTACTAAATGTAAGTTGATATTACTAGTCATAACTTTAAAGTATTTCTGTAAAGGACATGATTTGTGGAAGCATGTTTTCTTCCCCTTCTCCCCCCCCCAAAAAAAAATTGAACAAAAACCTTAAAGCTTGAGATTTCAGGCTTATCATAGTATGCAGTAGATACTGCTTTAAGTATTAAAGCTTAAAGTTGGTCTTTAAAAATGTGTTCCAGGAGTCATGTTTGAATAGTGCAGCTGAAGCTAATAGATTATTGAAGTGAGAAATCCATTTGATCGTGAAGTAGTTTTTCTAAGGTTTGCCCCTATTTAATGGAAATGTAGAGATACCGTAGCAACAGTGCTTATTGTTGTTCTTCACTTTCTTGTCTTAAGGGTAAGTTATTCACCTTTACGTCACTGATTTAAATCTTTTCTTGGACCTTAAATAAGAAGAGGCATACTTAGCTCATGGCTGACAGCAGAAGGAGCAGCACTTTGTTGTAGAAGCTGTTAAATTTTTTTTGTTTTTGGTTCAAGTATCCCAGTCAGAATATATTTCAGGAGAAAATTACAGCTGAATAGATAACAGACACAGCTCATCTTACAGATGAGTCTGAATTGAGGTGCATCAGCCTTTAACTGTTGCTGACTTCATTAGGCTCCTTAAACAGTTCTGTGTCAGGTCTGTGCAGAACAATTTCGTGTTTGCTTGCTGTGGATCTAGAGTGGAGGCTGGTTATGGGGCCTGTTGTAGGAGTGAGGAGCAGCAAAATCTCCCTTCTTTCTTTGGAAAAAGATGACTGAACCATGTCCCTCTTACCAAGTGAGAAATTTTTGCATCCAAAAAGGGGAGGGGAAGGACTACAAAATCTTTGCTTTCTGTTTTGTAAGGAGCTTGGTGCTGGGACATGAGCCAGAAGAGCAATCTGTATCATTACAAAAGGGAACTGTGGCATTTAGGTGGAATAGCTGTTTTGCAAAATAACTTTTCAGCACTTGTCTTGCTGCCCCAAATGGCTTATTACTAAATTGAGAGATTTAGGAACCAGTCAAATTTGAGAGTAATTATATGATGTTTCAACATTTTTGACAATGAACAATGTTTAAGTATTATGTAGGAATAGCTTTTCAATTAGACARTTGCCTCGATTGCTGCAGTTATTCATGCAATTTCTTTTGGATGCCTTGTGCCCTTTCTCTTTCTAGAGGCCTATCTAGAGATGACCTGCTGCAGTGTGCGGCAGCTCTGGTTGCTCTGCCAAAAGGCACCATGAGAGACTTGGCATGGCAGGGGGGCCTGGTGCTGTGGAGAGAGAGAATGGCAAGAAGAAATGAGATAAATGGCAGCTTAGGCAGGGAGATCAGCATTTCCTCTGAATTTAAAGCCTTGCTAACAAACTGTAGTTTTGCTTCTTGGATCAAATTATTTAAATTTGGAAGATTTAAACAGAAGCTCTTTTGTCATAATTTTAACCCAATTCTGACTTTAAAAATAGTTCTTTCTTCTCTACCTTCTCCAAAATTTTTTTGTGGTACTTTTCCATTTGCACATCACTTGGATGGTGGAGAATTCCTCTGTAGATTTAAGTGTCCTGCTAGTATAAATGCCAGTCCAGAAACCTGGCTGTATTGCAAGATACAGCTGCAAAGCAGGGACAATGTGTTTGTGTGAAGGTGGCTTTAATTATGATGTAGTGTGAGCTAGGGCATGGTGACTGAAGCTTTTAGGAATTACATTGATAGGCAGCATGCAGCACTGTGGCAAAATAGGTCTATCTGTGTTCATTTTGGAGTACATTACTCTTAAATTCCTCTCTTCAGGAGAGGAAGATAGTTAACTCTGTTTTACAGACTTAAGATTTCATATGTCCTTTCTTGAAGATGTCTTCAGACACATTAATTACTTGTGAATGATGGCTTTGATTTCAAGTTTGATCTCTCAAGTAGGTGATAGTATGTGTCCAGATACATGAGATGCTGTGTACAGAAATCTTTTACTTCCAAAATTCTGTTTTTCATGACCTGTAGGGCTTGCTCCTAATAGGATTTGTTTCCCCACAAACTGGTGGTACATTAACTTCCCTAGCAGTGTTTGTCAGGTCTGAAACGCAGTTTAAGGTGGTAGCCTTGCACTAAAGCAAATGACTAGTGTTAGTGGTGGGTAGGCTATTTTATTTAAATAGTCAGTCTTGATACTATTAARTGATGCTGGTTATCTGTATAGCCTTACAGGGTGTTTATTGAGGCTAAAGCAAAGGGAAAAGGCAGTAAATTAGCTTTCATTGAATTCTTTGGTTACAGTTGTGAAGCCTGTTTTGAGGTATAGTCTTCTGTAGGGCTTCACATCTTTGAAAGCCAGAACAGTTTTTCGTGGTAGTATTTTATTTATTTATTTATTTATTTTCCTTTCTTGCCTGTGATTCCTAGAATCAAGTGAAGGGTCTTGTGAAGGTAGGTGCTGAATGACTCTATGCTGTGCAGCTCACTACCACTTTGTTTGCTTTATACACTGTGTTTWTGCGTTAATATCTGGTGTTATACGTGAGGTTTAGCATATAGCCTTTTCTTGCTTGCTATTCTGATCTTTCYTGGATTCTGGTCCTGATTTGGCTAGTCCCCTCTCTTACATCCCCCAACGTATAATTGCTGTGACTGAACTGTAGCACCTTCCATAAATAAATACTGAAATGTTATGATGCCACTTGGTGGTACTTTGTGTGTTGTGCTTAATTGTGTTATGTTCTGTTTTCTCGTGCTTGGCCAGCAGTGATGTTGTGTTTTACCCATAGCTGTATTTCACTGCTGGGTGCAGGGAATAAGAGTTGTTGTCTCTTAACAGCAAGATTTGGGCAAGAAAGATGGCAAAACTTGAAATGCTAGTCCTTTAAGCGATGTTGATATTAAAAGTGAACTTGCAGAACTTGTGCTCTGACAGTGGCCAACTGCTGCTGATCAAGAGTAACCTTCATAAACTCTGCTTGTGAGATATATATTTATTTTTTTTTAAACATGACTTTCAACTGAGCGATGCAAACGGATTGTGTGTGTATGTTTACTCAATTTGTCTCCAAAAAGTAAATTTATTCTAGGCTCTGTGCTTGTATTGCTTGTTATTGTTTGGATCATGTGGGTGGTGGGGTGGAGTAGGGAGAGGCCTGGATATGGCAGTGAACTGAGCTGCTTCCAGTGCTGCTTGCAGTTTCCTGGAATGCAGTATTTGGTTTCTTAAAGTGAATGGCCTGTGTATATGCCTGTATGCATACGCATGTGTGTGCCCCTGCACATGAAAAAGTGTGTGTGTGTGTGTATGTATATATATGTATACAAAGTGTCTTAGATTTAGGCTTTATCTGTAGCTTTCTAGAAAATTAGTGGTTTGCATGTTATCACGGTACTTTTTTTCATAAAAGGTTACTGGAGGAAGGTAGGGTTTTATTATTTCTTTGCAGATTTGAAGTAACTCACTGTATTCCAAGGATTGTCTTTATCTTAGACGGTCCTTTCAGCCAAGTGAAAAAGTAACTGGATGCTATTCCTTTTGTGCATTTTCAAACAAATTGCCAGCTGGGTGCCATGCAGTGGCCTGAGTAAACTTCAGTGCTGGTGGTGTGTGAAATGGGAAGGCATCAATGGATCCCTCTCAGCAGAGATGGTGGAAATCTAGCCCTGGAAAAGATTGGGCCTTCTTTCACRCCACATGTGAGGAAGTAAATGAGATTGCTTAGGTAACTTTCCTTAACAGAAATGGTATTTTTGTAGTCTTAAAAATGTCCTTCCACCAAACTGGACTTCATAAAATCCAAATTGAAATTGATACTGCATCATTGTGACAAACATCAACATTCATTCAAGATTGGCTGAATGGGTTGAAGTCTAGCATTAAATTGCCATGCTAAAGATCTCCACAGATAACTTAGTTTTTTGGTGTTTTCAATCCTTTGGCTACTTCTGGATTCCTTGCTTCTACTAACAATTCCTAACTAGGAATTGGTTTGGCTCTTTGTGGGGTCTTGTTTGTGTTAGGAAGGTGATTGGCAGAAGGAAATAGATGACATTTAAAGGCTGAAATACACAAATGGTTTATGTCTGCTCTTTGGTTTGGTTGTTAGTCAGCTATGCCTCTATTTTTTAATATAGAATGTGTGCTTTRCTAAATTAGGGCAACTATTTCCTTAAGGAGCAACGAGCTTGGAAACTTAAAAAATGGGTAGTGGGTGTCATTAAAACATATTCCTTGTCCATGAGAAATATAAGCAACTAGTTTATTCCAAGAATTTGTATGTGCAAGCTTGTGACTTGATAGGCATGCCCTGAGACTGTTCATCTGAACAGCGTTTGCATTGAGTACTAGTTGAGTGTTGCTGTAGCCAAACTCAGGGAAAAGCTCTTAGTTACGTCTGACTGTATCCCTCACTTAAGTTTCAAGGCTACCTGTCTCCTTTAGTATAGACAATGTGTTATGGACAGTTTTAAACACAAGACCTTCTTGGAAGATCTGAAGCATAGAGAACTGCTGTTATTTTGATGCTGTATGCTGCATGTCATTGGAGAAACCCCTGTTATCCTGGCTTGCAGCTCTTACGTGCCTGCTGCTGTGGTGACTGGATGTGTGAATGGCTGTTTGTGCACAAGGAGACTTCAGTAGAGACTCTAGCTGTTCCTCTCAAAAGATTTTGAGTAAGATCAGTGTATTGATTAAAAGTAAGATTATTCGCTCCAGAARGCTCTAAAGGAGCAGCAAGCAAGACTAAGTTGTACTGGCCAGAGAAATAATTTCAAATATTTTATCTAAGGAGGTGTGAAAAAGTGCTGCTGTGCTTGTGTTGTATAGACTGGAGAAAAGCCTGGAATGTGCACATTTTGTCCTTAAATGCTTTTTTGACTTCTATTTTAAACAAGTAAACGAGGAGAAATTTGCTGGCTACTCTTCCTGATAACCCTGTTAGTCCTGCCAAGTTGAAACCTGTTATTCCCATGTGAACCGATGTTTAACACACGTCTATATTTAAGCTGGATAATTACTGCAGGGATGAGATTGGGAATCCTTTTTCTTCTGAAGCTCAACAGAACTGTTTTCAGCAGACTCAGCCCCAGATTTTATGTGCATAGGCTCTGAAATGGAAGAATCTACAGTGACATGTTGGATATTGCTCTGATTTAAGCAGTTTTTTTGCTCTGTCTTGAGGGTTTGTCTTAACACATCTGTTCTCAGGACTGAAATATGAAAATACATAGCAGGTAAAGGAAGTAAAGGCATTCAGGAATGATAACATAGTAAATCTTTTGAGTGGAAGAGTCATGTAGTTAGACTTCTGTTGTCCTGATGTCCTTGCTTTAGTAATGTACATGTTAATAGAGTACTTAATTTGAGCTATGTATTCCAAGCAATTAATGGCATACTGTAGTAGTAAATTGTAATGGACCCTTCTGGAGTAAAGGGAGAAATGGGAAGTTCTTYCATGCTTGTGTTTCGAATCAGGAAATTTCTGTCTACAATACATAAATTTGTCATTTTAACATCTTAAATCACACAACATTTTTCTTTCTTGGAGATTTGTGTACAAGTGTGTATAATAGCTGAAGGACTACTAAAATCTTCTCAAACGATGTACTAACTTGGAGGACAGTGTTGTAATCATCTTCTCAGTGGACCTATTCTAGAAATTATCTCCCTTACTTTCCTTTGTTGTTTCTGGAAGAATGTGAATGAAATTTGCAGATGATGATGTGAAAGGAGCAGTTATTAGGTCAGCTGTCTTCTGAAAAGTTTGGGAGAAATTGGAAATACTAGCACGACAGCATTGAGAATTAGTTAGGAAAAAAAACTTTTTGATCAGAAGTCAAATAGGCTTATGTGACAGGAAAATGAGACTCTGGATTAAGCTAGTTGTCATGTTACAAGTGTAATCTTGTCAGTTTGTGGGACGCCCTGAATTTTAGCACTTGTATGCCTGCAGGTGTTATGGAGAAACAAGTCATCTATTTAAAGCTTTGGTGCTACTTTGATATCATGTTTCACACAATTTTCTTTATATAAAAGTGCAATATTGGATTGAAGGATTTATTTTTCTTAAAACCGTGTTAAAATTCCTTAAAGAACAGGTATTTCAATTAAATTCTATCCTTGTAAATCTATTGTGGGAGTTGATCAACAGCAATTGCATATATCTGAGAGTTTACTTAGAGTGCTCATGAGCTCCTAGCATGAAACATGTTGGTTTTGTCACAGCACAGTGACGGTAGTACTTGATCTAACTCATACAGGAGTGTAAGGCAAAAGGCAACAGCTGGTCTCCAATGGAAGTACTGAGCAAATGATCTTTTCTGTAGTACCTAGCAAAATACATTTCTACTCTCATTATATTTGCCTTTTCTCTGACAGTTTATAAGAAAGTTGCTTGTGGCATCAACTTAATTCTCCCTCTTCCTCCCAAACTAAGATGATGGAAATAATAAGCTATTGCTGAAATACATGGTGAAAATTGTTGATATACTACGACTTGTGCTTCTAGAATTTTTGGAACCTTAGGATCTACTAAGAGAGGTATAAATAAAAGCCTTGGAGCAGAGGTGTTTCAACTCCAGTTAGTCATGCTAGTTGATACTAACAATATGGTTTTATATGTCAAGAAGATCTAGTAGCTGAAGGCCCTAATCTTTTTTTAGCAGGCTCTTGAACATAGATGCTGTTACTGCAAGGCCTCTGACCGAGGAATCGTGTCCTCACTCTAGAGTACTAGACTGCTAGTGGAGCTGTGTACAGGCAGTAAAACTTCATTAGGGCATTTTTTAGTCAACTCCTAGCCATATCTTGATGTGTACTTCAGAGCCTGAAAGTATACAGAGTAACAGAATTGCTGAGGATGGAAGGGACCTCTGGAGACTGCCTAGTCCAACCCCCTTTCTCGAAGCAGAGTCAACTAGAGCAGGTTGCTCAGGACTTTGTCCAGTCAGGTTTTGAGCATCTGCAAGGATGGAAACTGCACAGTCTCTCTGGGCAACCTGTTACAGTGTTCAATCACTTTCAGTAAAAACAGCTTTCTTGTGTTTAAGTGGAACTTCTTGTATTACAATTGTTGCTTCTTGTCCTGTCACTGGATATCACTGATGAGTCTGGTTCTGTAGTCATGACTCCTTCCCATCAGGTATTTATACACTTCAATAAGATACCCCCTGAGCCTTTTCCAGGCTGAACCATCCCAGCTCTCAGCCTCTCCTCACATGTCAGATGCTCTAATCCCTTAATCACCTTTGTGGCACTTTGCTGAGATTTCTCTAATGTGTCCATGTTTCTCTTGTACTAGTTTGCCCAGATCTGGGCACAGCACTCCAGATATGAACTCAGTAGGGCTGAGTAAAGGGGAAAGAAACTTTCCTTGACCTGCTTGCAGCACTCTTCCTAATGCAGCCTAGGATGCTGTTAGCTTTCTTTGCTGCAAAGGTACTTTGCTGGCTCATGTTCAACTCCTTGTCTACCAGGGCCCCCAGGTCTTTTTTGCAGAGCTGCTTTCCAGTCAGTTGGCCCTCAGCCTGTACTAATGCAAGGGGTTATTTCTCCCCAGGTGCAGGACTTGGCATTTCCTTTTGAACTAATTTCAGGAGATTCTTGTCACTTCTCCACTTCTCCAGCTTGTTGAGGTTCCTGTGAATGGCAGCACAGCTCTCTGGTGTATCAGCTACTCTCCCAGTTTTGTGTCATCTGCAGATGATCCACTTTCCCAGGGAAATGGAGCTGACCAGCCTGTAGTTCTTTAGATCCTCATTCCCGACCTTCTGAAGATAATGATGACGCTTACTTTTTCCAGTTCTCATGCCCCTCTCCCAGTTGCCACACCCTTTCAAAAATAGAGTGGTCTCACATTGACATTGGCCAGTGCCCTCAGCACTTGGGGATGCATCTCATTAGATCTCATGGACCTGTGTGTGTCCAGTTTGTTTACATGTTCCCTAACCTGGTCCTTGTCTACTTCAGCTGGTTGCTTACATTTGTGAAAGGTGCTACCTGACTTTCAAAAGCAGTAGAGTTCAAGTGTAGCAGATTCTGGCAAATGTTAAGGCTGACTTGAAGCAATGGAGTATCTGTAAACATGCTCCTTAAATTTGTGTCTACAGGAGGCTTGGAGTTTCTTCATTTGTAACTTACTTTTACCCTATATTATTAAGAAAAAGTGTCTTCCTCTCCACTGTTTAAAGAAATTCACTATTCCTGAATGATTACGTTTTCTGCAGTCAGAGAACAGTTAAAATAGAAGAATTTTTGTAAGAGCTGGGATATTAGTTTTTGAGTCTGGTTGTTTTGTTGCTGTTTCTGACCATAAATGGTCATTTGTTTTTTATGAAAATATTCTTTGAGTGAATTTTGCTCATTTCAGAAAGAAATGCTAGCACAGGATCACATTTTGCTGTCCTAGAAAATAAAGATAATTGCTTTAGTTAATGAAGTGGTTATTTTTGTATTAGACATGGAAGGAAATTTTTTCTGAAGTTTCCAAGTAGATGTAGTCATGACTTCATCAATTTGTGATTTAAAAACACTGGAAAGTAACCCATATTCTGCTGGAGTAAAGACTTGATTCTTTCTGTGTATTTTTTTCTAGAATTGGATCAAAAAGCATTTAAATCCCTCACTAAATTACAGTGCCAGGTGTAGGTTAACAGTCAAGTTTAGAAGAAGCAGCCTGTTTTCTGTAATGTTAAACTTATGAAATGTATTTGTCTTTAGTTTTAAGCTGAAGATGCTAAACTGAGAAGGATCTTCTGGAGCTTTAATCACCAAAAATTAGCCATGCCCTCTGGTATTTTTTTTCGTTTTTGTTTTTTTGTTTTTAGAAGTAAACTCATGCAGAACAAAAAGATTTTTATGTATTGCTGCGTGTTATATTACTTGGGCACTGGAGCTTATTTTGCTTTTGATACCAAAATGCTACCTTTAGGTTTAACTCACCTTAAAGTATTATCGGTTCCTTGAACAGCTCTTCTGTATGAGAAGGAAGGTGACTTCTCAGTAAGATGGAAGGATCAGTGCCCTGTGCCACTATCAGGTCTATGAAAGACATTGAGGCCAGAACTACATCCACAGTGCCTGAATTAAAACGTTCAGACGTGAAAAATGTTACCTAAAGTATTCCTAAAAATCTTTCAAAACAGGTTTTCTTTCAGTGTATATGTACAGAGTATGCAGTGTAGTCTGGTATGAAGTTTTCATTGGCAGTCATTAGGCATGGTCAAAATATTTTGCTTATGCCTTCATTTCTCTTGGGTAATTATTGCATTTATTCCCTTATGGATGTACCTTTTGTTACACTGTATGGTGGTCTTTATGGAGGAACATGAATCCTTGGTGTAGGTATTTTTCTTTTGCCAGGAAATGCTGGAACAAAGGGGAAAAATGCAAAACTTCCTTGCCCTCAAAGAGTTGTTAACCTGTTCTGTTTTGGCTCTGGTTTCTCCGTGCTTCATACAAGCAGACTTTTTCTCCTATCTGAGGAATTACCAGACTGTGAATGGGCCTGCAGGTTTTGGTCAAGTATTCGCACAAGGATTGGAAGTAAGCCGAATGATTCCTTTCTGCTGCTTTGTCCAGAAATGTATTGATTGTAAGTAGTGAGCTTTAACATAGGGCTTTGATGATGATTTTTATTTCTCACTGTGAAAGTACATGGTATGTCGAGTTGTATTTCTCCAAGAGCTGAACTGGTAACACTGTCCAGCATCTTTAAACCAAACCTGTGTTTCTCTGGTTGGTGGGTCAGCTAACAAGGTGGATGCAAGACACCGTACTGCTTACCGTTTTTGAGCACAGGAAGAGTGTTGGCAGCAGAAGTCGGGCAAAAGAGAATGTCGCAGACTTGCTGAGTTTCCTGCCTTCGTTTTGCCAAGCCTCGTTTTCTGGAGAAAATACATGCCCTTCTGAGAATAAGCTCTTCCCCCGTCCCTCCCCCCCCAGTCGACTACTGAAGTCTAGGGTTTCTTAATTAAGTCTCTACATGAGCAACGACATTCCTAGAAAGTGAAGCTAAACTTCCAGAGGATTAGACTCTAAACCAGAGCAAGTCTAGTCAGACACAGGAGCCTTTCAAGTAGGGGTGTCTGCTCTTGGGACCTGTGCAGTTTGGTGTTTTTTAAACACTGATTAATCATATCCTTGTTTTCTTCAATTTTCTTCCTAATGGATGTATCATCAGCACTTAACTGAAAGGAGTGTGGTASGCTTAAAAAAAGAAAAAACACCTTATTTCTGTGAGCCTTATTTTTATCTGGCTTGTTTTTATCACTAGCTTTCCATGGTTTTGAGTAAACATGGGTGAAGTTATAGACAAATTGTGAAGGATTCTGAGTATTTAGGAGGTGTTTTCAAACCAAGGCCAAATCTCTAACTCTGCACGTGAGGAGAAGAATCCTTGTTCATTTTTTCTTTAACCTTGTAGATGCTGGCTTATCTCTGCAAGCAGAGAGTGGCTGAAATCCTAGTATAATCTGTAGCACTCTTTTTTTCCCCGTTTTTTTTTTTTACGATGTTAGGTGAGCAAATCCTGTATTTATCAAGGGCCAAAAGTGGTGAAACTTGGCTAGTGGACAGCCCTATGAGGGGAATCTTCAAGTCTGCTGACCTGTATCCAAAAGTGGCTGTCAAGACCTTATACCTTGAGGTAAAGTTTTTCAGTAAATAGCATACTTCAGAAATAAAGCGCTTAGCCCCAAGCCGCTCTAACAGATATGCTGCATGAGGCTCACTCCTTGGGATGCAGTGATCCAACCCTGTAGTCCAAGGTGGCTGATGAAGAAACCTGTTGTATGTACCTGGGAAGGGCAGGAAGGGAAAAAGGTGTTTTGGGGTTCTGCAGTCTTTTGCACAAATCCTTAACTCATAGGCAGCATGACCACACTTAAACAAGTATGCTTTTTCTTCCCTCAGGCTTGTGTGGCAAATCTTCTGGTCATCCTGGTAACCTGTAGCCATATTGGTGATACAGGATGATCTGTTTGATAGCTCAAASATGTTTAAAAATGTGTGTTTTTAAAACAACAACAAAACCCTCAGGATTATTGTTAATTTGTAACCTACTTTAAGTTAGCACACCCTCCAGAAAGTGTATGCGAACAGTGTAATGCTGCTCTGTGACACCTTTGCACTCAGCCTCTTCCAGCTGTCCCTCAGTTGGACTCAACCTTTTCCACCTGTCCCTCCTCAGCTCCTTTTATTCTCTCTAGAGCTTTACTTTTTTTTTCCTGCAGGAGGAAAAAGCATGAATCTTTACTTCTTCCACTGTTCTTATGGAGTGCTGTAACTTACCTGGATGGGAATCGATCTGTCTCCTTCTGTTCAGGTCACATTCTGTAGTGTCTAACAAAGATTTTATAAGCAAGGAGAAGTGCTGCTGTCTCATTGTCCTAGGTTTGGAAGCGTGTTACCAATAAAATCATCAATCTATTTGGCTAGTGAAGAATCTAGTGAACTGTGATGTTCCTGGATTTAACTCTATGTGTATTTGGAGCAAAGGCAGTTGTAGTACATCAGCAAATGATGTCAAGTGTTATCTCTGCTATGCTGTGGTACAGCAATATTGAAGCTGAATTTGCCTCAGTTTTAAGAGAGGGATTACATCCTATGGTATGGCTGAGCTGGTTGTCTCTGGACAAGAGTTGCTACTTATTTTAAAATAAGGACTTAACACTTTTAAAATCCATCCTTCATCATAGAGCTATGAAAAATTACGGAAGRCCTTACTATGCTAATTCTTAGATCCAGGCTCCGAGTTTGTCAGACAGATGAAGTCCTGTCTTACTGATACTAAAGCTGTAGTATGACTAATGTGGTCTTTGAAACTGTGTTACAGAGAAAGAAATAGCTGAAGAACAAAATTGTTTAGGAAACTGACCGTTCTTAAAAATTAAAGAGTTCTCTAAAGTCAATGCATATATTGCAGCAGATGTTGCCCATTTACAACATATGTTGTTATTCATGTTCTGGCTTTTTAGCTTAATGGTGCAGTGTATTTATAAGAAATTGCGTTCACAGCTTGCTTCTCACACTTTTTTTTTTCTTACTGTATACAGTAAGCTAATGGAAGACAAGCTTCTAAAATTCAAGCTCTTGAATTCCAATAAGAATACTCAAAGTGGTTTTAAGTCTAGTTCTAGTAAAATGACTTTGAAGATTTAAGTCTGAGAATCTGACTTTCAGTGTTCCGTGATCATCTTTGACTTCTCTGATCTAAAATGGGCGGCTCACCTTTGAAATATTTCAGATAGAATAGATCTGTATTGCTATTTTTTTTGATTAAAATGGAGTAATGTTCAGATAGGAACAGTCAAATATAAGATGTCTGTCTTAAAAAAAATAAACAAACAAAACCTACCCCCCCCCCCCAAAAAAAAAAAAAAAAAGAGTGAGTGAGCACAAGTTATGGGGGAAGGAGATGTGCTAGGGAGGCTGGAAAATGGGCGGACTGCATGTTACGTGAGACAGTCTATCCCATGTCAGGTATACAGGAGAATCATTAAATCCTGGCCATCTTCTCAGATGCATCAGCTGARTCCTGATAATTCTGATTGACAGCAGACCAATAACTAATTAATTGCATTTTTCATAACCAGTTTACCTTAATATTTTCATAGCAGGAAAGAGAAATGCATGCCTGTATTTTTTTGATGTGAGACTCAAAGGAAGTGTAGAAAAATCTGTAGAAAATTCTTCAACAGATGCATCTTTCCTTGTCTCTGGGTTTTGCATAGATGCTCCTATCTCCACTGTGTTGTGTGTGCTTGTTTTTTGAACAAGTTTTTGTTTTTTGTTTTGTTTTTTGCACAGGGGGAACATCTTTGGCAGTAGCCTTAGACAGCTCTAGTCTTTCAGCATTCTTTTTATATAGTGTTATCCTCTTTGGAAAGTCGGAAGTTCAAAATTAATTCATCAGTGTAGTGTGTTCCTTGCTTGCTTGTGACAGGGCTGAGATAAGAAACCAGATGCAACAGACCGGGTATTCCGTGGTGCCTTTTTTGGTGGCATAGATGCTCGGTGATGGAGGAAATGGACATGCTAAATGTAATTCTATAATGTGGAGCTATGCCACTGTAGCTTTTGTAATCTTAAACAATTTTGTTCTCCTCTTGCTTTTAGTAAGGACTCTTCCTCTTTCCCAAGAATTAGAGAAAGCTAGAGCAACTCAATGTTATCTTTTCTATTTTGCTTTGGTCATAGTCCGGTTGACCTCAGGGATCTGGCATGTCAGGCAGTCCTTAAATGTTTCTGTACAAATTTGAGAAAGTATCACTGATTTCATTTTCTTGAAGATTGATTCTTTGCAATAGATGTAAGAAAACTCTCCCCTGAAAAAGAGGTATCAATGATGGGTAAATTGGCAACTGTTCCTATGAATTGTTCAGTAGTTGCTTTGCTACTTAAAGGAAGACTTATTCTGAAGTTAAGTTGCATTATTTTATGATAACATTGTACGGATAGATATGTAATTTAGAAAGCAGTAACACAAAAGCTTTCAAAGGTATTAAAAAAAACAACCCGCCTCCCCCAAATTCAATTACTTCCTGTGCTATCTGCTGTATGAATGCTGCAAAGCTCTGGGAAAATATTGGAGAAGTTAAGAAAGGTAGGGCTTTAAAAAAAAAAAAAAAAATTAAAAAAAAAAAAAAAAAAAAAAAAAAAAAAAAAAAAAAAAAAAGAAGAAGGATCCATCCAGAGGCTATTTGAGGATTTGGGGCTTGTATTTTGAGGTTAAATGTGGTATTGCTCCTTCAACACTTGTCTCTCAAATTGTCTCTTCAGCTGAAAGCAAAATGAGTTAGTCTGGCTTCACGCCACTGTATTTCAAGAGCTGAACATGACTGGTTATATCTGCTTCTCAGATCCTTGGACTCTCAGTTAATTTGGTTGCGTGCTGCCCTTTTGTGAAGTCTGACAATGGTTTGTCACAGTTCAGTGACTGTCTGTGAAGTAAATAGTCTCAGGTTTGCTCCTACTGGCAGATTGTTGGCTGAGTGCAAGCACTGCTTATGACTCTTTGCAGCTCAGATAGTTGTGGGTTTTTTTTCCCCCCTCTGCTGGTGTAGTTAAGGCTGTTTTGAAGATGATTAATATCCTGATGTAGTACGCCTGAATTACCCTCCCAGTGGTTAAGAAGCTGTCCTTACCTTGCTTAATGGTGTCATCATCTTCTGAGAGGAGCATGAGTATTTCTCTTCTGGTGCATAGTTGAAGTGTGGGAGAGTGGGCACTGTGACTGCTTGTTTTGTTTTGAAAATGCTTCTTGGGATCCAKACAAAAAGTAATGTCTGGAATATTTCTGTTTATTGTCTATGAGAGGCACAGGAAACAAAGGCCAACTGAATATAGCAGGCAGCATGCTTCTCTGAAGCAAAGGAAAATTGAGGAGTGACAGAACTGGGCCTTGCTGCCCACTTGGTCTCTGTGGCTGTTTGTCATAAATCTAGTGGCAGGCCTAGGTTGAGGGTCCTTTGTTGCAAAAATAAATAAAATAAATAATAATAAAAAAATGAGGGGGGGAAACAAAGCCAGAGGTTCAGAGCTGAACTACCAAGTCAGAAAGGGAGCATCTTCCCTCCTCTTCTTCCCTTCAAGTCTCTGTACTCTTTGGGCAAGTTCTCTGTTAAGTACCAGAACTACAGGCAAATTTGTAGGTGAGATTTTTCTTCTAGTCTTACTTAACAGGACAGAGTCTTGATTTGTAGCAAGTGCAGCTGCACTTGCACATGCAAAACTTAGTGCTAAATTTTTCTGCTAAGATAAAGCCAAGGGAGTTACTATTTACAGCAGTCCATGCTAATTGTATTTCAAGAAAARGTAGAGGTTTTCCTTGAGTTTTGAGTTCCTAAATTGTGCAAATGAGCTAGTTGCCTTCTTGAAATGTAACTCAACAGTTGTGTTTTCTGCAGGTCTTTTTATTTTGCTAGAGGAGTAGAGGTATTTCAGTCATAAACATTGAGTAAAAATCTGTATCCATACATGCCTCCTGGCCTTCTAGAGGCTTTGATAGACTTCTCTTCTGAAGTAACTGCAACAATTTCAGGTTAAGACTCTCAGGAGTGACCTGCTGTTGGAGAAGCATACTCTGAGTCAGCTGCAGAGGACATTGTAAATCAACCTTCTCATTTTGGCTCCTGGTAGGACAGTGGTGATGCTGAACGTATATCAGTGTATCCTCTTGTGAAATTAAAGTTGAAAATGACAGTGTGTCCAAGGACAGTAAAGACTGATATGCTATGTTAGTGTGCAGAAACATAAAAATATTGAGTGATTATGTGTTGCCTCAGCTAATTGGGAATCTCCAGGTTTGGCAARATTTCAGCTCCTTTACTGTACAAATAAATAACCTGCCAGGTTCACTAAGTTCTCTAGCCTCAAGGCAAAGTTTTTCCTATTTTCTGACTACTGTTTTGTTGCAGCTGAAACTATTCAGTCTCTATATTAAACAGTAGCATTCAAAAAAAAAAAAAAAATTTAAATCTGGGCATGTGGCCATAGTAAACAGACTAGGAGTTGCTGCTTCTTTGAATGTTTAATGACAATAAAATAAGTTGTTACAGAATACTTTATGCCTCATTTGTAGCGGAAGTACCGTTTTTATCACTAACTGCTTCTTGCACATGTGTGATATATAAATGTAATGTAGACTTGAGTATCTTTTGGTTTTTGGTTGACACTGTTCCTTAAATGGTGGTTGGGTCCTTGGGATCCATTAATGGGTTTTCTGCTAACCTGAAATATGTACCTGACCTGAGAGGGTGTGCTGCTGGGGGGCTCCTTGCCTCCCATTGTAATATGGGCACCTGAGTGTTTGTCCTGCAAAGCAACACTCCCGTACAGGTTAAGGGACTYCGTGTTGCACTGTTGTGTTTCTTTTTTGGCATTTAATATTAACTCTTTTATCCTATCCTAAGAAATGTGTATTTTGCAGATGATGCTCATCACTTAAGGCTGAGAGCTCAGGGTTTGCACAGGGACTGTGTGTCTGTTGATTAGTGATTTTAATTAAAATCTTAAGGGCAATTAACAACAGTGGTAGAAGTAGGCCACATGGATGCGATTGCCCTCTCTAAAGGGACTTTCRGAAGCGTCTTTCCGCAGAGCTTGAGCATGTTTGTACTGGGTGAGACCCAAGGCCAGTATAGCCTGGTGTTCTATCTTCCACTGTAATTCTAAGTGGATTTTGAAGAAAGAATAGTAGTAGACATAGCTATAAGCCTGATCTTAGGACATCATCTCAACTATATAAAATGCCAGTAGTAATATGAAATGCTTTTTTTCAGAAACTATAAACTAGAATTTTTGTTGGGGTTATGACTAATCTGAAGCAGGAATGGGTTTGCATGTGTGTGCTTTTCTTATGAAGTCTTCCTTTCTTCTTGTTAGAATTACTACATCTGGACTACTGAAAAAAAGTAAAAAGCTAGTCGTATTTTTTTTGTTTAAAAACTAAATTCTGCAAACTGTGGTTATGTGTCTTTAGTTAYTTAAAAATGTTTGTGTTCCTGACACCTTGTGGTTGAGTGCCAGAGCAGCAGCAATATGGGAAAGCCATATTGCTCTACTTCTACTTGCTTTATAATTCTGCTCTCCTACCTCTACCCCAAAAATGTTGGATGAAAATGTATTAACCTAGTTACGTAAAATCTTTCTGTTCAAGACGAGGAAGTTAATTGAAGCTCCGTGAATTTATGTTGAACTATGAAGGACCCTTCTAGCATTCTGGAAATTCAATTTTGTCATGTGTATAGTACCTCCCTAACTATTGGATTTATGGACCATAAGAAATAAAACTGCCTTTTTTCCAAGCTTATCTTTTTTCCTGCATAAGCATTTTTATTGTTCATCTGTTTTCAATAGCCCTCAATAAGGGATGGGTTTTATAAAACAGTTTTACATTAAAACCTTTGAAGCATATCGTTGTTTGAGTTCATCTTACCCTGAAATAGCTTTTTCCCAAATACTTTCATTGTATCGTATGGGACAGCTGTAGCTCCAAGTCTTGGCTCAGACTTACATGAGTGCGACTGAGATGACTTTCACTGTGAGTTACTCTGTCTGCAAGTCAAAGCCTATGTTTGCATGCAGAAAGTACACTTATCCTTCTGGAACGGTCTCCTTTAACTGGAGAAGCGAGAAGAGCTTTGAACTGAGGGTGAACATAGAGGTAGTCTATCAAATGACTTTATTGGCTGGGTATTACCCATAAGCTGTCTTGGGTTTTGTTTGACTTATGCCAGGAAAAGGCTATTTCTGAATGTAGAGTGTATAATAGTTTCCTCACTTGAGGAAAAGTATCATTGTTTGCTGGTATAATTGTCAAAGTTCAGGTCCTAGTCCACATAGAAGCTTTATAGGAAGACATGTTGCTGCTAATGGATGTTACTATATCAGCAAAAGTTTCTGATAATGGTCTTGCCTGCGGATTCAAACAACATGGATAGAACTCACTCACAGACTTGAACCCCTTCCAGAGGCTTAAGAAAAACAGAATTGCTGGGCCTATGTTTCCTTTTTGGTAAGGATAGAAGACAGGCAAAAGGACACTCTTGCTATCTGTGATTATTAGCCGAATGCTGAGACTRGTGGTTTTTGTACCTTGCTAACAGCTCTGACTCAGAGCTACGTAACTTGCATGTCTGTTTGTAATCATCTAATCCTCCTTAGCCTTGCTTTTCCTGGTTTCTGTATAGTGTGTTTCCTGCAACATGGGACTAAATTAGCAAACAGCTGTGGTAGGTGATTCAAACTGGGGACCTCCTTTAAGGAAACTTGTTTTGCAGAAGTGTGGGAGGGAAGGAAACTTAGGCCTGAGAAGTTTTGGTTCGTGCCTGTTGAAATTTGAGTTTGTTTGTTGATCACGTAATGCTGGAAATATAGAAGCTATCCAACTAATTTAGTTAAATGTCAGGTCATCTATTTTAAGCTAAAATATCTAAAATATTTGGGTTACTAGTCTTTACACAAAGCAAACCAAACAGGAATACGTTGTAGCAAAAGCTGTTATGGGAAATGTCAAGGTAAGTGACAAGTAGTGCCCTTTCTACACAAATTGAAAATGATTATGAAAGACATGGGAAATCAAGAGCCTGAGTGGATATAACAGCATGGTCCAAATGCTGAAATCCTCAAAAATTTGTCTCATGTTTCTAGACATCCTGTCATGTTTCTTTTGTTAGGCTATGTTGCAATAATCAAGATAAATATTTTGCCTGTTTTTTAATGGTGAATAATATAAATTCTGACTCCTCCTTTTTGCTTAGCTGTGTCATCCATCAGGTGGCCCATGAGTTGAGGCTTGCTATTRCCATGAGTTTGCCATTCATATCCATGTCTAAATCACAGGATTTGCTGGCGTTGGACCCAGGATAGCTGCTGTCAATAGCCAGTGTCGTCATGGCCTCCATTAACTGAGCTGATAGAAGTCTACACTGGGCCCTTATAGTAAGATGTTATTCCCAGATATTTGCTTGGTTGGTGTGTTGTGTGTGTGTTGTGTGTTTAAGCAGGTCTGCTAGTGACAGAGATCTAGCAGTAATTAATATATCAATAACCCAGTTATGGTTTATGAAAGTTTGGTCAAACATTGCTGTGCTGCTGTAATATCAGAACCTTGAAAGAAAGGTAAGCATATAGTTTCCTTATGTTAAAAAAATTATTATGTATATACTTGACAAAGGAATACAAAGAGCCATTGTTACTGTTACTATGAGAGTTTAGAAGTTACATATGGAATGCCTGATGTGTATGGTTTTGTTTGTTTGTTTTTTGTTTTTTAGCAATTCTAACTTAAATGTGAGTAATAATCAAAAGAGTGTAGGTAGAATGACCAATATGTATTGTTTACAAATATATCTGTAACTATGTGCTTTTGAGATAGAGACTGAGAGAAGAGGAACTTCTGAGATGAGATCTGACATCTCTGCTTTACTGACTCTGACTGACATAAGCTTTTGCAGATGCAAAGGTGACTTCTCAGTTTTCCTTCCTCTGTGCTGTGTCATACCTGCCTGCTACAGTACTTCTTTCTGCTCCTGACCTAGCAGGCTGTTAATGATCTTTGGCTGTATCTAAAATCTGAGTGTACAGAAACAAGTGTTTGCACAATGTTATCAGAACATCCATTGCCTATTGCTTAGGTAGAGTGGGAACTACTGCCTTAGTTAAAGCCAAGACTCTGGAAATATGGTTAGTATTGGTTTGAAACAGATGGGAGAAACAATCTCTTGCTATTTATCTTGACATTAGATCTTATACTTGTGATGTGTACTGTCTTTCAAGGTGTTTCTCTGAGGTTGTGAAATCACTTGCAGTTTTATGGAGAGTAGCTAGTTGGATTTCATGAAGAGTTTTAGCTTCCATTTTAAAATGGGTATTTCTTCAGAGGTAAAATGACTATACAGACAAGAATTTCAAATCTTATGTCATATGAACTTAAATTTGAAACTCAGCATTTGCTAGCTGTCCTGTAAAATTCTTTGCAGGGGAAGAATTTAGAATACTGTACCGCAGCTACAGCATACAGCAGAGAAAGCTTTAAAAGGAACCTAATTTCCATAAATTTTCATTTGAACATGCAAAGTGCTTTTAAGGACAGTCCAGCCTCRCATCTTCCTTGTCAGGTACAGCATCTGGAAACTACTTGCTTTAGTGGGTTCTTGTGGCCAGACAGATAAAACTTTTTGTACATTTGGAGCACTGCAGAGTGCAGTATTTGTATACCCAAATTAGATACTCATGAAAATGTGGGTTAAAGACAGTAGCTTGACTTTCACAGCATTTAATCTAATTTAGCTGCAGTAATTACTTGTATTGATTTGTGGGTGCTTTGCTTTCCTTTTTTAGATATGCAAGGATGAATTTGAGTTCACAAGCTTRCAAGTTTAAGGTTGCTTTTATAGGGCTTGACCATGAATCAGCCCTATGAGTTCTTGATTAAACTTTTTTTTTTTTTTTTTTGGCAACTGTTACACTTAAGATTGGAAGGAAAAGAATTTGATAAAAGGAGAGGAGACCTTTGATGTATCTGTCACATATTCAAAGAGTCTTCCTCTTCTCTGCACATGCCATCAAAGGAAGTTTAATAATTGACAAACAAAAATCTTCCACGTATGAAGTTTTTGTGGTAGTGGTTGTTTTGACCCTATATATGGCTATATTGAAAATGATACTGCTGAATTGTATTTTCAAACTTTTATTAAGGTGATTTTTAAATTGTGAAGTTCTGTCAAAACCAAACCCACAGTAGGTTTTATGGCATAAGGGAAGGGACTTTCTGCTTTTGGTAGTCTAGATTTAATGTGTGTTTCAGCTTGAGAGTGCTCCCTCCAAAGGATTGTGTCATTGCCACTGGCCAGCATCTGTAGGATCACTGCAGCTCTCTGCTGCCTCATCCTCTCTTTAGCACCACCAGTATCCCTCACAAATCCGCTTTAGTAGCGTTAGTGTCTGAGCATGGATATACGCACACATACAGCTGCAGAAGTATGAATTTTCTCAGCTAGTGAGTTCTGCACTTGGAGGTCTTGCCTGTAACAAGCCTTTCAAGTCAAAGGTTAAGGAAACCTCTTTCTTCTTCTTTTTCTTCTCTTTTCTTTCTTTCTTTTTTTTTTTTTTTTTTTTTTTAACAAACCCAAAACAATTTTTTTTTAAGCCCCCCCCCATCAAAAACACACACAGTAGAATTCCTGCTAATCTTCCTAACCCTTGGGGCCATTTTCTGAATCCTCTTCCTGCCTGGGATGATAACGCTCTCTACTGAGCCAAGAGTGTCTCTATTATAGAAGAACAACTGGCAAAGGAAATAAAACTTTATGGCAACAATTTGCCAGTAGACTCTCAGTTCAAGAAGCAGATAATGATGATCTGACTGAAGAAGGCAGAAGTTAAATAGTGGGAATAAATTGATTCAGGTAGTTAGCCTGACTTGCATACTCTCCAGTATTGTGCAYTTTAAAACTGAGGGGATCACTTATGCAGAGGTGAACATGAACTTGAGAGATATTATCTTGGCSAAGGTGGGTTGTGTCAGTAGCTTAATTTTCTAGTTGAAACTTAAGTATCTTAATTATATCCGCTGCATTGGCTTGTCCATGTAGATTTAATCAAGTCCTCTGATATGGTTCCCTACAGGGGAAAAATGGGGATTGAACTGGGACTTGACTTCCAGTGAAGAGAAACTTGGCTCATATGAAGAGTGCAATAAGCAGTTTTTGAGAGGGAGTTAGCACGATGAAGATGTTACTAATAATGCTCCCTCAGAGACCTCTCTTGGTTAATATTTTCCTTAGTGTCTTTGAAGTAGAAGAGCTCTAGTGGATAACAGTTTGTGGATAACARTGGGAAACATTCCCACTACAAAAGGACGTTATCATGTTACAGTAACAGAACTTTGTGGAGTGGAAAAGTAGAAATGGCATGAATTCAGTGGGGCAAAATGCTGAGTGATGCATGGTGGAGTCCGTTACAATTCAGGTTTTTTTTAGTTGGCATCTCATTGATCGAGCACAGCTAAGGAAAGGGAGCAAGAGCATGCTGCTTGAGTGTAGACTGACCACAGGTTGGCAGCTTGGTATAGCTGTGAACTATATCAAGGCCACAATAAGGAAGGTATTTTTCAATAAGCAGAAGCATTAGAACCTGTGTAAGAGATCCTGTGGAGAGCCAGAAAAGCAGTGTTAGTTTAAACCAGAACATCTGTAGGGAAGTGCTTTTAGAGTGATTAGAGAAYGTGGGAACTCCACCTTTCACAGGGGCTTCCTTTAAGAGCCTGGCATGTCTAGCACTATAAAACCAGGAATGTGGCTTGTTTCCCAGGGGTAGAAGAAAAGTTGTAAGCTGGATGCGCTTGCTSGGTATATGCTTTTGGGGAGTCATCCTTAATTCTTCTTGTAAAGATCAGGGGAATATAAATCAGTCATGAAAAAAGGCTTAAACTAGAAGTTATAACACTTGATGTCAGCAGTAAAGTTCTAAAATAATCTTCCAAAGCTGGGAGCAGGGGCAGRGATTCGAAGTTAAAGCAAGGGGTCCTTAAATTGTTATGGTGGTGTTGGTCTCTATAACCTGAACCAAAAGTCRTTGTCTAGGTAAAAATGCCTAGAARATCCATACTATTAAGTTTGCTGTTGTGTCTCATGTTTGTAAGTGTGCAAAGAAGTGTGGTGGCTTGGCTACTCTGAACCTTTTATCAGGAAAAGAGCATTAGGAAGGATCCAGACTGTTTTGTCCTGGCCCTATAACTCTTACCTAATGTCAGATTTGACTAGTTTTCATTGTTCTTGGAGAGTGCGAGCAGCTTTTGTATTCTGGGCAGAGACCACCCCTTATAGACTGATTAGGCACCCAGTGATCTGCAGTGTTACTTTCCTAGTGGAACAGGGCTAGTCACGAAGTCTGTACTATGCTGTAGGGAAAAAGCTGTTACGAGGTGCATTGTGAGGCCTCTGCATCTCTTAGTCTGCCCTGTTGAGGGTTTTGCTTCAAAAAAAAATTCCTGTAAATAGGTCATCATTATTGCCACATTTCAGTGTGATGTACTTAAAGCATTCTTCAAGAGCGAGCTCTGATGGGGAAATTGGTATTAATGAGAAACCTGATACATCCAGGAGGTTATGCCTGCTGTGGCAGATCATCTTCTAGTTAGAAGGGAGACTGGAATGGGATTAGCAGAATGGGGAGCWAACAAGCTAATTTGCAGTACTGCAAAGTTTTCAGTAAACTTAATCTCTTCCTTCGTCCTCACAGAATAAGTAGTGGGTAGCTATTGGAAGCATACAGCTAATAGTCATCCTTCAGTTSCTTGTATTTTTGCACATTTTTATAAAGCTGTTGTGAAAGGCAGTCTAGTTCAGTATGCTCTATCAGTACAAACTTGTTAGATGAAGAGTGACATGACTACTTTCTTTATCCTCTTGATTTCTACAGCTTTTTTTTTTTTTTTTTTTTTTTTTTTTTTTTTTTTTTTTTTTTTTTTTTTTTTTTTTTNTTGTGAATCATTGTGGAAGGTAGTGGTATCATGAACTTGCATTCCTTTGCAGGGAACCTGTTATATGTCGCTTGACAGTTTGTTTTATCACCTTGTGGTGGATATTTGATCAACCTGAAAAGAGAGGTTTTTATTCTCTGCTCTTCAGTGAAAATCAGAGGACTAACTGCTTGCCCTCAACAGTAAAAGGAAAAAGTAGAAAAGCTGTCCTCAGACTCTTTCAAAACTGGAACGTTGGTAAGGTGGTTGCTTCTGCAGCTGGACTGCAGCAGTAGAATAAAACTCTAGTCCTCCAGAGCTTGTCGCCCTAAGTGCGGAAGGAGTTAAATGGGTATAGGGAGGCGAACTGAGACAAAGAGTATTTAATATTGGTTGGTGTCAGAGATACAGGCCTATCTACGGGCAGACTAGTTAAGCAAAGGAGAACATCACCTGAGCCTTGAAGCAGGAGGTAGCTTTGCAGAGATTTCATGAACTTGAGGAGCATCTTGGGGAATTGACTGCCCTGCGAACAGAATGGATTGTTGTGGTGGAAGAGCTGTTTCGTTTTGGTGGAACAACAGGTAGGATGGGCATAATATGCTGTGAATGAGTCTGAGTTAAATGTACTGGCTCTATTTTGTGTGGTGAAGCTTGGAGATAGTGTCCATGGTATTGACTTCATTAGGGACCAATGCTTGTAGTGCTAGTTCTTATCTTAAGATGTTTTGTATCAGTGGTGTGGTACATGAATGCTATTTTGGAAATGGAGACTGCCAGAAAGCTTAAGGAGGGTTTTCTGCACTGTTGTGTGCCAGTGGGGTAGGATAATGCATCCTTGGGCCAAGACTTAACCTTTCAGATTTCTTGCCTAGCAAAAGCTCACCTTGGTGACAGCTCAAGCTTTACATTATGGAATCTTCCCCCCCCCCTCCCCCTCCCGAAAACCTTTCTACTAATAGTTGCTGTGAGGCAACTCTCTTGTATTCAATGACTTATGAATGACTTATCAAAGATACTTTTATGATTAATTGATATCTTTCTGTGCAGCTTTAAATTTTATGGTGGTGCTTTCTAAAGGTGGATTTTACTACTATGGCTAAAATCAAACTGTTTTCACTTCAACAGTGTGTGCTGTATTAGAGGCAAAAGACAAGGAGCAGTGCATATTAAAAAGTAATAGCATAAGAGAAAGCTTGCTGTGAAATATTCACTAACATTTGAAATACAAATAATGAATTTCAACAAAGTAAAACTGGTGCAATTGTTATCCTGCAAACCTTCAGTTTTCAAAGTGATCTTAATGGAAATGCTATTACATTTGTGGTGTGTTTGTGTGCACATATATATACACATGTGTATATATTAAATGCGTATATATACATACACAAAGTTCTTCACTGAGTCTTCAAATTGGCATGAATGTTCAAATAGCATTTTTTTTCTTTTGATTTAACTATGAATTATTAGATCTGCAATGCTAGTTTCTTCCTGCTCTGTATCTAGTAAAACTGTCACAGCAAGAAATTCTCTAGAAAAGAAACAATAGTATTTTTTTTTTACTGGTTAAAACACTTTTCAGTGATTTTTTTTTTTTTTTTTCCTAAAGCCACTTCCTTTTGGTAGATTTTGATTTATTTCAGAGGTTTAGTGTGATCATTCCAGTAGTAGGAACATCTGTTCCACATTGCTAGTATAGTGTTTAAAAAAAACCAACTTATTTTATCTATGCTACTCAACTTCATTTTACATACATCCTAACTAGCTTTCTAATGTAGACAAAATAAGTTTCTCTTGAATTCTCCTCTTCACCTTTCTTTCCCTACACACTGTGACTGCTGATGCTTTGAGCAAGTAACATCTAGTAAGTTTGCTGTTGCCTTTAACAAAGTCAATTTGAAAACACTTGTGGTAGTTGCAAGTATTCCTGCCTTCTCTCAGATCCTCTGGTAGCGTATTTAAGTTGTGCRCCCAGCTGTCACTTGCTGCAGGGGAGAAATCAGCTTGCTTAAATTAAACGTCCCTGGAGTTGGTTTAAGCTAACATATGGATTCTGCACTGAGGCATGTAGTGTACAATCGTGCGTTGGAGATGTAAGTCTTGCTTGCCCCAGCAGCACAGCTGGGATGATAGCTGAAATGAGGGTGGCAGTAAGACAAACCGCTGTGGGCACTGGGATCTGGGATCTGACCACACAAAATAGAGCTAGTACATTTAACTCAGACTCATTCACAGCATATTATGCCCATCCTACCTGTTGTTCCACTGAAACCAAACAGCTCCTCCACCACAACAATCAGTTCTGTTTACAGGGCTGGACTCCCTGGTGGGCTTGATCATTCCAGTCTGGTGGAGGACTGTGGTGGTCTTCCTGCTGCTCTGTGGCACTTGTACCCATGTTTAGAAAAAATACTAGCTCTGGAGGTTTCCTTTAAAGAAGTTAAGGAGTACCTAAGGAAATCCTTAGAAAATGTTTAAATGAGAATTTGCTGTTTCAATGTTAGCTTAGGGTGTCTTGTGGTTTGAGAGAAATCAGTTTTACTAAATGTGCGCTTGTATGTCAATAGTCATACATACCCCACTAGGAATTATTTCAATATAAATGAAGTATTTTGTGCTTTTAAACTGTATTTTGCACTCAGTACTAACTGGTAGAAGAGTATCTTGAAATGTTCTGAAGGCCACTTCTGGGTTGGAGCTGTGGTTTAGCTCTTGGACTTTTCACCRAACGTAGCACTGAATAGCATGATGGTGAATGAGATAGACCAACAAAACTTCTGACTAGGGTGGGCAAGCAGTATGGCTTTTTCCAACTAGTGGTGCGACAGTGGRGATCAGAAGTATTTGTTGCCATAGTACAGATGTTTTTCTGAAGACTACATTTTAAGGGGAGTAAGTCAGGTTCTTGGCATGGCACTCAGCATTTCTCAGACTGTGATTTTATAGTGTCATTTAGTCAAAACATACATCAGAAAAATAATCATATGAGCAGTTAGCAGCTCTCCTAAGAGTATTTATCAAAGGATAMGCAGTCCTTTTAAAAGGATATTGTGGAAATGAACGCTGGAGTAGGCTTCCTGCACCTGGGTCTCTTTGACATCAGCTATGTTTTGATCTGATGTGCAGTTATGAGTGTGCAAGACTAGAGAAATGCAGGTGTTTCCCTCTGGCTCGTGTAAACTATATGCTTCCCTGGAAATTAAATGCAGATTGCTATTACCTACAAATACAAAAGTAGATGCTTACTAATGAAGGAAGTGCTTTGGTATGACAGGTGTAAAATGGCACTAGACAAGACTCTTTTTTCTGAGAGGAGGGAGCAGGAGGAAATGCACAACTGTGGTTATGTCCTGTTATGTTCTGGAAATTAAATTCTCTGCCCCATGATCTACTTTTGCATACAAAAGTCCTGACTTGCTCTGATCTCTAGCAAGAACCTGTAAAATTCATGATTATGTTGGTAAACTTAGTCCCTAGAAATCAGCAAACAGGTGGGTGCAGATACAGGARGATGCAGAATAAGTTCCAAATAGCTAAATAGTCAGAAATCTTTAATCAGCACCTGAAAATCACTTTAAGACTGTGTATTGCTGGACAATTTTTGTTCAAGAAGTAGAGTAGCTCCTTGTGGAATGGAGTTACCAGTGATGAATGCTTTCAGCAAAACGAGAATAACCAGGGAGCCAGAAGGACCTGGAAAATGAAGAGAAAATGAAGTGGTGGGTTTTTTCTTTTGTTTTGGGTTTTGTGTGTGTGTGTGTTCTTGTCTAGTGACAAAAGCAGTTAATGCATATGTGGATACTTTGGCTTCGCAGGCCTGCCGTAAAAGCTGCTGTTCTGAAGTCTGCTTTGTTCGGTTCATCAAGTCAACATCCTTCGAAGCTCCTAGGAATGAGATGTTGATGCTTTACTGGAGCTGACTGGACAATCTCCCTTAATTTTGCTGCCCTACACAGATGTGCCACATAATGTAGCTGATTTCAGGGTGAAGCCAAAAACATTAACATGAATAACTAAGTGGAAGTTCGTGCAAGGAAAGAACCAGAAGGAGCGTGTAGATAGTGTGTCTAGAYGTTAACCTAGTGACCACAGTTTGGCCTGTGTTTCCCATTAACCTACCTTTAAGACAATAGTCTATACTTGACAGCCCAATTTGGATTTATGGTTTCATTTCCATGACACAAAACCCCTTGATTTTCACAGCACTTCATAATGAGCTATCTCTTCTTTTATCACTGCTGTTATATTTGCCATTTTAAATGCCCACTATCAATATTACTACCATTTCATATGCTCACTCTGAACCTGCAATAATTTTTACTACTACATAATTTTTACTTGCTACATAGTTTATCAACTTTTTATTAGAGCTTTTTAGAAAATATTTTCTCATTTATTTTGAGTATGACTTTAGTTTTTATCAGAACTACTCAATTCAAATGTATGTGTTAAAGTAGTATCAAGAAGCAGAAATGATTACTGAGATTCTCTGAGCATTTTGGGGTGCCGTTGTAGTAAGGGTGGTGAAGATCTGCAATCCAATGATGGGTATTAATGCAAGTGTTATGTCCTCCCCTCCTCTTCCTTCTGGTGAGTTGGATCAGAGGAATAAACTTGCRTTAATAAATGAATATTGCAAGTTACCAGGACATCTGGCAGAGAATCTGGCACTGGAATTACATATTGTTGGTTCTGGACGATATATTCTGACAGCTATGAATAATTTGTGTTAGGTTTGAATAGTATCATCACCTTCGTATTGGGGGGAGGGGAGGGCGCGCTGTCAGGGACTTGACAGTAATTACTTTCTCCTAGTGTGGGTTTCTTTTCCCCTTTCTTCCAGAGTATTTTGAGCTAACTGGTTCTTCCATTCTACCGTAGTTCTTGCCATTTATTTGGACTTAATCTACTTCTCATTATCTTGTCTGTGCTTATCTTAACCTTATGAAGTCTAAGCTAGTTAGAGAAGAATTGTGTGAGCTACTCAGGCTGCAGCAAATTAAAGTTAAGTAGTTGCTGCTGGCCTTCACCCAGCTGCTTGTCTTGAGTCTGGCTATTAGTTACTGCCCTGTTACTCCTGTGCACTTGAGTTCTAATGCAGCTGYACCCTAGCTCAAGTGCTCTTTTTATGAATTGCATTTTAAAAGTGTGGATCTGTTATCTACATGTTAGCATTGCTTCTTCTCCACGCGGTGAGAAAGAGGACTGAAGAATGTTGTTTCACAAAGATACTAGATAAAACATTTTTGAAAGCACTGTCACTGAAATTTTTAGAGAATTATTCAATTTTATCTGAGTTTCAGAGATGTTCTTCAGAGGGCATTTTTCTTTAATCCTGAAACCATAACCAAAATCTATGTGACTTTCACAAGTGAAAATGGAAAAATATAAGTGGACAGAATTGAACTGCAGATTAATCAACTGGCTAGCTATTAAACACCATCGTTTTGCCTTAAGGTGTCCTTCATCCACTTAAGGTGTGTGTGAGTTACAATAGAGTCCCCTGTAGGTATTAGAGGAAGCTACAAAGACCTTTGTGTTTTTTATTGCTAATCTATTGTGATACCTTAGAGTATGCTATGCTTAAAATATAGCAAGAAATKCTAACATCTTGTGGCTGATGCATCTATATTTAACTTTTCTGAGATCTCGTGTGCCATACCATGTTCTCTGAAAGGCAGGCTGATTGGAGGACAGCTCATACATTGATAACACTGTGGCAGAAACAAAAAAGCTCAACTGGCTTTTACAATCTTAATTGTTCTGTGGAGAATTACTGTCCTGCTTGTGTTTTGGGGACCTGTCTGGTGTTTGAAGATCGTTTTATTCCCATATTTGTCTAATATGTATGTAGTGACTGCAGCAGCAAACTGTGCAGCTGCTTCATATGCACAGGCTCTGGACAGAGTTAAGACCAGAAGATGATTAAGTTATGCAACTGAAACTACAAAGAGAATTTTGAATAGGAAGAATGARTTTGTTTCCATTGTAATCAAATAATCTCTTATGACACAGCTTCACATTGCTGGCAACTTGCAAAATATTTGMTAGATTTACAACTGATGCTGGATACATCATTGAGCAAATATGTATGCTTGAAACAAAAAGAAAATCAAGTGGGGCTGATCTTTTTGCATTGCTTGCTAACATTGCCAGATGTGGTTAGTGCAATTCCAGCTCCTTTACATTTCCTCCTTTTTCCTCTACCTTCTCTGTAGGAATTCAGAGTTGACCCTCCAATGTATGGTGTGAAGCCTTAAAGTTTGATTCAATTAGCAATTGTAAATGCTGCTTCTTTCAGACTTAACTGGTTTTATTTCAGTTTTGGTGGTGATGAGCTGGTTTCTAAACCCACAAATATGTGACTTCTAGATTTGATAGACTTGACTGTCAGTAGAAAAATGTAGAGATCCTTCTCAAGCACCCTGATTAAGATTCTACTATATGTACACCTTTTCTTTTTACAAGCCTGTTTTATTTAGTTTTCATAATCTCATGGTCTTTCAAGGTCTACTTTTACTTGAAATCTCAAGTCAACCACTTCCTTTTTCCCTTACCTTCTTCCCTATATCCAGCAGTGCAGAGAAGGTAAAAGGTGATTTGCTCATCTAAAGCAGTGAAGTGATGCTTGTGTTTTTTCTTTTTGTTTTCTTTTCTCCCCTCCATGTCAAATTCCCTTGAAGTGGTCTTAGGTGGTCATGTCTGTATTGTAATGTGAGAGACTTTCATGTTGTGTTTTTACAGCAGTCACTTATACCTACACTCTTTGTTTCTACACTGTCTTGATAAAGATATTTTGCTTTCTCATCCTGTTACTGTTGACTGACAATCCACTGTCAACACTGAAACTGAAAATTAATAACGAGGTCATTTTAAACTTATTTATTGTATGGTGCTAATATGTACTATGCCAGAAGAGCTGTTTTCCAACTGCCAGCACAGCAGCAACCTTCAGCCAACGGTTACTTCTACTTTCATCATACCTGATGCATACAGCCATGCAGTTACGGGAAGTATCTGCTTAATTTGCTGATCCAGCTTAGAATGAACCTAGAAGAAAAAGGAGTTGTTTTCTGTTATGTCAGCAATCTGTACTATAATCTAGTCATGCAATTTAGTATCAGACCAGAAAAGCAAAACACCGTAAGTGGCAACTTTCAGCTCAGTATGTGGACTGTGTTAGGTTTCAGGTGACAAGAACCCAAGCAGGTTGTGGGAGTTCTCATATCACAGAGAAGTGTGCAGAGATCTGTTACCTTGCTTAAGCACATGCGGACTAGCATATTTGGGTGGAAAGGCTTCTGTGAAAATCTAGATTTGAGTCAAGCTTCACAGATGTCAGACAAACTGCTTCTGTGTACTGTGCTGCTGCTGCGCTTTGTAAGCTGGAGAATTTGCGTTCACTTCTGGACCTTTCTCAAGTTTTCCCCTGTAAACCAGGTACTCTGAGAACTGAGACTACTAGCAAAGCAAAGAGCAGGGAGCAGTGAAGGCTTAACCAGCCAGGGACAGGTCTCCCTAAGTTAGCAGATGATAGGATGTGGTAGGAGAATTTCAGTAGGAGAGGTGTAGCTTGCAGAGTCAGCTGTTGAAAAGAGGGGAGGAGCTGGAAACTGGGCTGGGACCATGGCTTGCTTTGGGTCCAGTCCTCAGGAGGGAGTGGAGCTGTGCAGCCAGATTGCCTGGATGACTGACTTTTAGTCTGTTTTGGGTAGAGATGGGCATGACTAGGGATCAAACACTGTATTCAAAAAAAGCTTTGCATTCCCTGCATAGTTACATCTTTAAGTGCTGGTTAAAGCTTGACCTGTGAGGCTGACAGTGTTTTATATAAAAGCTGTAAACAGAAGATCTGGACCTCAAAAGGAAACTGGAAGTGAAAGACTAAGCTAAGGTGGTGAGACTGAACTTTTGAGAATGTCTGTGATAAGGAGGCTGTTAAAATCCATTTTCACAAGGATCTAGGCCACTGATAGTGGAAAGCTCACAGCCACTTCTGAGTGTAGTGTGCCCATTCATGCAGCAGCAATATGCACCTTACTTTTTTAATTAAAAAGTGTTTTAAACCATAATTGCTGTTTCAACTGCCCTCAGAGTAACTAAGGATGAAAGTTATTTTTTCTGAAGAGGATAACAGCATGCTGCAAGCTGCAACACCTTGCTATCTGCCACTTTTCAATCTGTTCTAGCCTTTCATTGCTGCTTATTTAGTGCTCTTCTCTGCTTACTGTTACCAGTAAGCTGAACAAGCCAAGTTCAACAAATAGCAATGATATCCTTTCCATAAAAATTGAGATAATGTATAGGGGGCGCATGTGGAGGACAAAGTGGCAGGAGCTGGATCATCAAGATAGTCAGCTGTAGAAGATGGTGGCTCTTTGGAGTAGACTACAGTTCTGAAACATTTTTGCAGCTCTGTCTCTGATACTGAATACCACCTTCAGAAACTATGTATAGTATTTAACTGAAACAACACCTACTGGGTGATTAATCTTCAGATGCTGTGTGCATATTGTTTTTTTTTTTTTTTTTTGGCTACGGATTCCACACTCGATCTGCAATAGCTCCCCCAGCTTCTACTGTAGCTAAAAGGAAAGTCAAGTCTGTTCAAAGCTTACATTCATATTAGATTCCAGGACCATAGTGTGTGCACTAGATAGAGTTCCAGTAAGCAGATGAAAGTTATAACTGAGAATCTCATAGCTTTTGTGCTTTAGGTGAAATGAGCAGTAAGATTAAAAGTTTAAAAATCACGTGTTTGTCCAAGTGGTGAGACTATTTGTTTAAAATTTTTTAAAAAAATCTAAATACAAGTTTTAAATACTGATCATTTTATTGTGGAATATGAACATATCAGTAGTGTTTTCTGCTGTAGGTTTCTGAACAATATGTCACTATGAAACRAAATTCAAACCTGTGCTGAATGCCTGATGCATTCCAGTGTAACAGTAGGCTCTGCAATGGCTTTAAGAATCTTTATTGGCATTTATCCGTTCAGACTGCCTCCGCCCACGGGAATGCTGCTTGTGGCATTGTGCAAATGAAGGCTGTGCCAGTTTGGCACTGAGCTGAATAGCCGTTGCCTTTTCAGAATATAAAAAGCTAACATTTTATTTAAATTTCATTGGAGCTTGATAGGGGGGAGGAGGGTGGAATCTGAAGCCTCCATTAGTGGAGGGAGACTCTGGCAATGAAGTAACATTCTCAGAGATGGTGTAAAACAAAACAAAAACAAAAAAAATAGTTCTGATTCAATCACATAAATTAAAATTTCTTGTATTGGTTTATTGGTTTAGTAGTTAATTTGGCTGGTTAATTGAATTAAGAGTTAAGTTTAGGGAGGTGGAGTTAGAAAGGTGTGTACTAAGGAAGTTTTCTTTCTAACCTAACTTCAGAATGGCATATTTTGAGTAAGTACTTTTCAAAAGTTGCTGGTGGCTAGAACACAAATTGTCAAGAAAAGCCCCAAATTTAATAATTTTGCAAATCTTGTGATTGGGAAGAAGGATGAAGTTCATTTCTCTGTTGCTTCTGGGGTTCAGTTGAAGGCCACATGGTAGGACCAGCTTTTAGAGTATAGGCTAAGCCATCTCAGTGGAAGGTGAGCTTTTGAGTTGTAGTTTAAGACTTAGTCATGAGAAGTACTAGTCCTGTTACTTCTATTTACATGGCTGCTTTGGTAACTAAAAAGCGATGTTATAGATACCTAATCCTGTTTTCTCACTTGAAGTCCATAAACTTATTTGTATTCTTTTCTACTCAGGCAGCATTTCTTGAAGGAATAGACTAAGTCTAGACTTATAGACTAAATTGTTTATGGGTGCTTACTAGTGTTGAAAAACTAGAGCTTAAGGCTTGGAGTTGGGTGCAAAGTTTGGCTGCAAATTTGTGTTGCTTTCTGGCAAGCAAGACTGCTTAGGCTTCAAAGAGAAGCCTTGTACCAGAATAGTTTATAATGCGTTATTACTTCTTTGTTGGAGGGGGGGAAGAGAATAAACAATAATATTTGTTATTTATCAATCTGTGTTGAGAAATACTATTATAAGGAAGGAGACCTATTATCTTCAAAATGATGAAGGTGGTTTTAGTCCCATTAAGCAGTTTTTGGTTAACAAGTCTTGTCAGTAGTGTTGAAACTCCTTAGAAAAGGGGTCAATATCATCAACTGTTAGGTGGGGGAAGCAAAGGCACACTACTGAGACTGGGTACTTGAGAACTGAAAGCATGTGTCCTGCCTCCCCTTTTTTAAATCGTTAGATATGAAATGAGGCTGCTAGAAGAATTTCAGTTTTCAAACCATGCTGAAATCTTAGTAATTTAGCAGCAACGTGCAAGGTTTTACCACTACAGATTAAACAGATTCCCATCAAGCCACAGCAGGTAGTCTCTACCAGAGCTAATTAACAGTTTCTACTTAAAAAAAAAATAATAATAAAAAATAAAAACCTTAGTTGGATTTTACGTTTTTTTCACCCAGCCTTGCTGAACAGGTTAGCATGGTGACAATAAACATCACTCTGCTACTAGGCAGTTCTGAAAAGTTCATTTTGTCATGTGCATTTTACATACATTTTCAAGCTTGTTATAGTGTAGTGAATAAAACACTGTCTTACTAGCTACAGAATTTATGCAGTCATATTTGTCAGACTAAAATCAGGCCTTATTGTCATTGGTATTACAGCTTCACCTTGCAAGTGATTTATTGAATCTTGYTGTAGCGTTGGTTAATGAAAGACAATAACAAGAGACTGTATTCAAGGATTTGCTCTTCTGTGTTCAGATAAGTATTGTCTTATTCATGTGTTCTTGTTTYTATGCTCTTTAAGAATGTTTTATGTTGGGCAATCGGTAACTACTGCTTGGTTGGCTAGCCRTCAAGAGCAATTTGCATTTTATTGGTGCTTCAGATCCTTTGCCTTGTTGCCTATTTCAGCATGTCTTTTAGATGGGAAACTCCAGAAAAGGTTGGACAAAATAGGCAGAGTGCTGCTAGCAGGATGCTGTTGTGCATTGACCGGAAAGCTAACTGTACACCAACTTGATCAAGGAAGGCTTGCCAAGTGCACGGGGAAACAGAGAATAAGCRTACTTGGACTTGTTCGTACAAGAATTCAATGAATTTGAAAAGCAGTTTTTCTTATTCTGATTTGGGAAAAAAATTGGCTATAGAAACCCTGGTGTATGGGATGTCATCTTTTGACTATATGCAATATCTCATCTGAAACAGTTCTTTAATTGCTAATGGGTATTGAAGATGAGTAAGGTGACTGAGTCCGTTCAAGAGATGCTTTAGTATATGGAAGATTTTAGCTGCTAAGTAATTTAACCTCAGTGGAAGTTCTTTCTGTGCAACTGAAGAATGCTTACTGTTTTCTGAGATTGAAACCTGTTTACTTGTTTAGACACAGAGTCCTGAACTCCTCAACTGAAAATAGACAGATTATTAGGTGTTTCTACTTTGATCTCTGTAAGCAACCCCTTTCTAATTCTTTTTTACAGATGTGGAAGCTACAGTAATTAAGCTATTTGCTGTCTTTCTTCCCATGTCGTATTGGCAGAGTAGGATGTAACCATTTGGCTCTTATCTTGCCGACTAGATCCCTGGGTTTTATTCTGTGAACCTCCAGTACATGACAATATAGATTTGTCTGTCTCTTCTGAGTATCTTTTGCATTCATCTGCAGTAATGTTGCTTCTGTTTGGATTTGTACCTGATTTTGTGACATACTGTGGTGCTAGAAAAGGCAAGAAGGACAGTGATTGGAAGAATAGCAAAAGTCAGAACTGGGCTATGTGTCTTGACTTGAAATTTAGCTTAAAATTTACAAAAATGCTATAGAACTAAGTATACTATCTCATAGCCAGCTTAAGCCAAAATTTCACAGCCAAATGAAACAATCCTGGAAGTTGGAATTACGATTAAAAATGTAAATGCTTGTAGAGATTGCACTCTTAAGCTAAGTGTTTCACAGGAAACAGACTGAAGATTGAGGAGTTTGCAGATATTTGGTAGTGTTGGCACTTCAGGACAGAATTTCTTAAAGTTTATTTCCTTTCCTTGGAGCTGGAGTCTGCAGTCACCTTGTTTGGTTACCACATCCTGACAAACATTGAGTGGAATGAAAGCTGTTGTCTGTGTGTATTATTCTAACCTGATTTAAAAAAATCTCTTCAAGACCCTACTTGCAAGGTTGTATGGCTGAATTACAGCAGGGATTTGTAAATATTAGCATTTAGCCCATCCTGAAGGCAATCTAGTGAATGATAAAGCTTGCAGGTGACTTAAACGTTAAATTAGTGATAGTCTGCTCAATAGTTAAGAGTTAACAAATAGGAATGAGCTAGTTTTATGGTATATGGTTTCCTTTGGCAGAAATGCAGATGAATGTCCAAAATGTGTAGTTGAGCTCTGCTTTTACTTTGGAAAAATGAATTGATACATTGAGTCTTCAAAGGCTGCCATATATCCTGAAAAAGTGTCACAGTAGGCTGTTGATTTCTGTGGGAATACTTAGAACTAAGGGCTTGGAGTTTGCTGTCTTGTGGAGGAGCAGCTTGCACAGAGATACATTTGAGAGTTTGGAGACCTGGACCAGTATGTGTGTGTCATAAAAACAAGAGATAGAGAAGTTTTCGTCTTGCATGACTTCTGAAGCTTTTTTTGTGTATTTTTTTTTTCCCCCTCCTGTGTGCCTTATTGATGTACTGGGCATACATTTGATTTCATAATTAAACTGCCAAACTCCTAGTCTGAAAGTATATTTAAGTGCATTTTTTTTAAAAAAAAGTTGTTATCTAGCAGAAAAGCAATGTATATGTGTACAAGTACTTGAAGGGAGGGTGTCAAGGGGACAAGGACAAACTCTTTTCGGTTGCACCATGTGACAGGACAAGAGGCAATGGACAGAAATTGAAGCACAGGAAGTTCCGCCTGCACGTGAAGGGGAATTTCTTCCCTGTGAGAGTGGTGGAGCACTGGAGCAGGTTGCCCAGAGAGGTTGTGGAGTCTGCTTCTCTGGAGATGTTCAYGGGCCGCCTGGATGCAACCCTGTCTAACATGCTGTAGGTGACCCTGCTGAGCAGGGTGGTTGGACTAGATGATCTCCRGAGGTCCCTTCCGACCTTACTGATTCTATGATTCTATATGTCTTTTCATGTTAGGAAGTTAAATTTATGATTAATATCATGCATATAAGGATTGACTTATTTACTAAACAAATTTGTCAGACACTCTTACACCTAAGACATTGCAATATAATGATTTTGGACAATTCAAAAATCTAATTTTTGTGGACTTTGTTTCCTTTTGCTATTTGTTCTGGATTGTTATGTTTTATTTCCATCTTAGTATTTTGATGAATGTTTCCCTTTGGCATGGCAAACGGTGGATTTGGCCCTACTCTGCCTTTAACTCCTGGGGTAATTTCTTCTGAAGGCCAACGTGCCATTGGGTGAAAACTCCATGTCAAGAATTACACTGATGTTTTTTGCCGGGGAGGCACCTAAGAAGTCAGGCTGTTTATATGATCTTAGTACATTTAAGACACAGCACAAGAAGAAACTCCTCAGAATTTAGGAGCAAATGTGTTGCAGAAAAATCCAGAGCAGAGTGGAAGGGGCCCRTACTACCAGAACACACTCTTACCTGTCCCAAAGGCCAGTGAGCTTCAGGTGCCTGATAGCAGATCGTGTATTTCTCTCAGCCCCTGGTTGTGTTATAGCTGCATGTGAAGTAACAAGAAGCAAAATGCCAAGATGATAGAAAAGATGACAATAATACTGCCAACTGAAACACCCTCGGGATTAGGACAGACTTTGCATGTGTGCTTTTGAAAATTCCTGTTTCTCTCCAAATTTTTGCGGTTATAGGTTATGCTTTCCTATATCAGTTTAAATTGCATTGCCTCTGTCCTGAAGGACTTCTGATGTCCTTGGCCCTTTATAGTGTGGTGTGTGATTGACTGAATCCAAAGTTTTTCATCAATTCAAGCTGTTTTCTTTCCAGTGTTGATGAAATCCTTCCTCTTTTGACATTTTGGTGCATGTTGGTTTTATTTCTGTCCTGCAAGTTTTTAAGTGGTCCTGTATCCATTGAGTGAGGTATTTGGAAAGTTGTTGCTCTAATTAATATATAGTTGGAAACAAAAAGCTGTAACTATTTATACAAGCAACTGGAAAAAAACTCTTGTTTTTTCCAACAGTGCTGGAGTATAGAGTGAGAACAACCAAGTCTTCTGGTGATATTTCATTGCATAATCTATAGTATCTTATCATGTGTGGTTATTCTGTTCTGATAAATTTTAGAAAAGTTCTTAGAGCTTCAATTTTCCTAATGTTCTCATCAATATAACTATCTGTGATAAAAAGAAAATGGAGATTATTTTTAGTTGTGATTCAGAAAGGTCCCARGTAGACTTAATCAAATTATTAAGCACAAAGGCATCATCTATGACTAAAGAAATTCCTTGTGCTACAAAATGGAGGCTGAGAGAGTGGTCAGGGAAAGTATTGCGGTGTGCATGCCATACTCTAATTTTCTTTCCAACAAGATCAAAATCAAATGTGTAGAAAACAGGATACTAGGCTGGATGGCTGGAATCCTGTTGCTGTGACTATGGTAGGGCTTTGGCACTAGTGAATGGAAAAAACTGTCCATACTGTTCCTGCTTCAGAAGCAGGTCAGAGACCTGATTTGAATTGCAATTGTGAAGTTTTGTTTTGTGTGGGGAAAGCTTCCTCCCCCCTCCTCCCCCCCCCCAAGGTGTGGTAAAGTTCATGGTGTCCTCACTCCTGTAACAAATTGTGTTGTACTTTGTGAAAACTGCTTTCTAACACCATGTCTACCTATTGCAGTGCAGTTCRCTTTCTTATGGGTTGTGATTTCTGGCTTCAGAAGCAAAAACTGTGAATGTAAACTTAAGACCATCTCAAGTCATGCTAGGGAAATATTTGGCAGACCTCTAATTTGTATTATGAAGAGTCAYGTAAGCTAAGCTGAGAATTAAATATGATTATTACTACTTTAATCTCTGGCCCATTACCCTCTTTTTTTTGTCCTTCCAGTTGTCATTTTGATAAAACCCCTGCCAGGTTATATTTACTTGCTATGACTTTCTCCAGACATCTTTTAAGTTGAATAGGTGAGCTGATCTCTAAAGACTAGTGTTTTGCTGCATTCCAAATATTTCTGTGGTTTTGGAGAAATCATCAAGCTTTGAATTTACATGACATGTTAGACAGACAACATTGATAAAAGTGCTGCAGAAGGACCCTACTTCACATGGGCTTGGGTGAATGTGCGAGACCTGGGAATTCAAGCCACTTACTGCATGCCTGGCAGTATATATATGATCCAGTATATCTGGATCATAATATGCCTTTTTCCTTCTCCTTGCAGCTTGCTTCCCAAAAGGAGTATTTGAGCATCGCATGGTATGACAAAGAGCTTCTCTGGAGTGGTGTATCTTCTGAATTTGGGACTGGATAGTGTATTATCTAGCACTGGATTTCTGCGGAATAAYTTTTTCTGAAACATTCCCTCTGTTTACAGGCTGTTCTTGATCTTGTTTTGGGATGGTGAATTCTGGATGATAGGCTTAGTGTCTTTCGTTTTTGTTTAGTTTTGGAGGTTCAACTTAGTGTATGTTAGTTATGGATCATAGAGGCTACTACTTTTGCTGTTATTTGTTACYAGTCCAGCTGCCTGCAGATCTGTGTGTTGGAGAGCTTAAGATAGCTGTCTAGAAAACAAAAGGGAGAGGGAAAGTAGCTGCATCTTTGGGAGAAATTTTTAGAGGAGCACATGATTGCATCTCTAGGCAAACAGCAAGAGTTCTAGAACAGGATACGGGCGGTTAAATTCTGGACTCTGGGTATATATGTTTGTAGTAAGCAGATAGAGACCTACTAGTTTACTAGTAGTTACTAATATTAAAGGTAAGAAATGAAGCTCATACTTGGTATAGCCAGTTGCAAAGCAATGTGTATAAATATCTGAAGGGAGGGTGTCAAGGGGATGGGGACAAACTCTTTTYGGTTGTCCCATGTGACAGGACAAGAGGCAATGGACAGAAATTGAAGCACAGGCAGTTCTGCCTGAACGTGAGGGGGAATTTCTTCCCTGTGAGAGTGATGGAGCGCTGGACCAGGTTGCCCAGAGAGGTTGTGGAGTCTCCTTCTCATGTGATAGTCCCTTAATCGTCTTTATAGCTCTTCCTGGGACCTGTTCAGGTATGTCTATGTCTCTTTTGTACTTGGAACCTGGGACTCATTCAAGTATGTCCATGTCTCTTTTGCACTCAGAAGCCCAGAAGTGGACCAACATCACTTCCCTCAGCCTATTSGCAATGTTCTACCTAATGCAACCCAGGATGCTGTTGACTACCTTTGCCATAAGCATGCTTTGCTCATCTGTGGTCAATTTGTCCTCCAGACCCCCGTGTCCTTCTCTGCCAAGCTGCTGCCAGCCTGTACTGGTGCATGGGTTTTTCCTTTCCAGGTACAGGACTTAGCATTTCCCTTTGCTGAAGGTTCCTCTCTACTCATGTCTCCAGTGTGTCGAGGTTAATGTGAACAGTAGCACATCCTTCTGGTGTATGAACCGCTTCTCCCAGTTTTRTATTGTCTGCAATCTTGCTGAGGGTGCACAAGCAGTGAGAAGTAGTGTCTGCTAATGTATTTAAAATAGATGCTGAAAATATACTAAAAATCATCCCTTACTCTCAAATGGAGTATTTCGAGGTAGACAGTGATAGAGAAAGCTTGCCTGAGAGCTTTATACACTAAGAGCCTAATAGTATCATAAAATACTAGAAGTATAATTGCAGGAAAAATGGTTAGTCTTTTGGTTGGATACACCRATTGGCTTTTTTTGTTCTTAGTTTCTAGTTGTTCAAAACACTTTAACTCCCTGTGAGAACATAAAGTTAAAAGTAGATATAAATGGAAAATACCTAGATTAGTATCTGGCTGTCAAAGGGCGCTACAGACCTTGTAATGGTAAATGTATGCTCTTGTAAGTAATACATTACTCATTATAGGGTGTTGATAGCCTGTACCTCAAATAGTAATGTATTGTTGTTGTGCTCTTGGTGGCTTTTTTGYCCACAGTGTAAATGTAAGTAATATGATGTTAACAGGGAGTGTATGTGACTGCACGAAGTATTTGCTCTGTGAGAACAGAGCGTATGCCACAGATGCCCATCTGGCAACTGTGTTCTTTTGGTATTACTGACTTCCTTACAAAGACTTTTTTCTTGCCTTAGAAGAAATCCTGTTTGTTTGCTTTGAGGAAATCAGTTTTCTGTTCTTCTTTTCTCTATTAATCTTCATATGATTTTCTTTGATACAATGGTATGTGCCACTTGTCCTTGGAAGCTTGTTTTCTGTCTTTGACCTTGTAGTACTTTATAGGTGAGTGGCTGGTGGTGGCAATACCATGTAAACTTCTTCCTCGTCGGAAGTGTTCCCATTCTCTGTCTTCTTTCTGGGAATTAGCATCTTGTGTCTGCCCTGCTCTCTTCTAATCTGCCTTTCTTTTAGCACAACCCTGGTTGCCTTAGCTGGAAGGCTAATTTGGGGCAATATTTCTGTAAAGATCATAGTCTTATTACTCCAGCTCCTGTCACAGCATGAGAGAAGTTGAAGTGGTATTCTAGACACACTACTCCTTGGGCTTGTTTAGCTTTTTAAAGCAATGTAGAAAACAGTTAGTGAATCACAGAATGTGCACTTTTCTTCTTCACCCCTCCCAACTACTAGCCTTAACCATTTATTTTTTACTTCCTTCTGGACTATTTAATATCCTTTCCCTTCACCATCATTTTTCAAACCTGAGCATGTTAATTTAAGGAACATTCTGTGGAGAATGATTCTCTAGGGTTTGCTGACAGATTAAGTGGCAATACCTTGGTTGTGAAGCAACCTACGTTTGCACATTCTCCAGTCATTTCCCATTAAAACTTAAATCCTTGTTCTGCTGTGGCACCTTTAAAAAGCAGACCTCCTCCTTACATGTAAATGTTATGAAAACCAGGCACACTGTAACCCAGAACCCCAAGGAATGCATGATTGAAATAACAGATCAGGAAAGTCTCTTGCTAACATTCCTATGATTATAGGTTTACTCAAGTGACAGAAACATGGTGTCAGCTAGCTTTCTGCATACAGTCTAATTTTGGTTTAAAAAGTAACATAGCTTTTAAGGGCTTCACAGGGCATTGGAGATGTTAACAGTGGTGTTTGTGGGGATAGATAGCTACTTAAAATGTAGTGGTATTTGTTGCTTTTTCTCTCGAATTATCACATGTATTGCTGGTTGGATGGTTGATCAGGCTTGTACTGTGGAACAGAGTTTATCTCTGTTAGTAGTCACTGAGATAGAGTAGCATGAGGAAAGGGGAAGAGAAAGGAGTCATTCTTAGATGCTCTCCTGCAAGCCAGCAGACACCTCTTGTTTTATCCCCTCAGCTCTCCTGAAGCACCTGTTGGAGTTGGTCTCTCTTTGTGCATGTATTTCCTCTCTCGCTGATCACAGTGGGTCTGACACACAGCAGATAGTTCTGGAGGCACTGATATACACAGAGTGTCCAAAAAAAAAAAGCAAATGAAAAGTAAAGAATAGCAGGACTTTTTATTTTTTATTTGGAGATAAGAATAGTTAAGCATGTTAAATTCAGGATGGTATATTACTGCAAGCAGTGCTATGGTGTAGTAGGAAACAACAGTTACCTTGCATGTGACCCACTGACTTGACTATAACATGAAATAGAAAAGCCAACTCCTTTAAGGCATTTGTCTTGAATTAACTCTTCATACTGAGAAGGGTCAGTGTCTGTTTCTCCAGATCTGTGTGAGATATTTGAATGAAAAAAAATGATTATGAAAGTTGTTATAATGCTGTTATTGGCAAATTTTCCTTTTATGATGGAGCTTAGCAAGTACTTATGAGAGCCCCTGTGACACAAGAGGTTGTTTGCAACCTTAATACACAAAGATGAGTGTGTTGTAAATAATACAGTTAGCTCCTACCACAATGTGTAGAAAAAGAACATCAGCAGCTTTAAACTTAGTTTAAGGCTTCCTGGCATTGTTCCAGGTTTTTATGTGGAAGGTCTTTTTCCTTCGCTGTTAATACTCATGTTCTCCCTCTCCACCTTTTTCTCTTCTTGCAGGCAAAGGCAGCTCAAGCATCTCATCTGACGTGAGTTCAAGTACAGATCACACACCCACCAAAGCCCAGAAGAATGCAGCTACCAGCGAAGGTAGGCATCTGGTATTCATTACCCAGGCCAAGGTCTCCCAGCATAATGTTAGCTATTTTCAGAAAAAGAACCTCTCCTCCTCATTTCTTTGGTGTACAGCATTATTGACCTACTGAAAATTGACAAACAGAATTCTTTCTTTGTGGAGTTTCCGCATTCACCTGCTGGAGCTTTTCCTCTAAGCTTGTGACAAAGGGTTAAGGATAATTCTACAAAAACAAATGTAGAGAGTTCTAAGTAATCTGCATGTAACTTCTTCATCAGAGGTTTTTATACTTGAGATTCAATGTAATCTTATTTTAAACTTATTCATGAAGAATATACTTAATGGACATTTTTTTGGCCGCAGTTGTAGGTAAACCTCGACCTCATACTTTCATACTAAGAACACCATGTGAATGTGAGTTGCTTATTTGGAAACTTGTGCCAAGTTTCCAGAAGTGCAGCTATGGACATGAAAAGCTGACAAAGATTTAATTAGATCGATGCATCTCACCTGTAGTTACTAGACTATATGATCATCTGGGACTAGATGTTTATGTCCGGGGTAAGAAGTTTTATGTGTCAGTATTAATATATTGCTGTATTAACTGGCTTATGAACAGAGAAGTGCTGATCCTTCCCTGCTGCCTGATTATATGTGAGTAGGTGTGTTCTGTTAAATGAAAATATATTGGCCCTGGTTTTTACAAGAGTGTCTTTGAAGACTGAGAGGAAATCATTAAATCTATATGTAATTTAATGATGTAAGCTGAATTTTTTTTTAATGGAGCATTTATGCCTTAACTAGCGTTTCTACTCAACTCAAACATAAGTCATCAACTGTACTTGGTAATTAGCAAATAATGATTTCTAATTTTTTACCCTTCAGTCATTACAAATTACATTACAACTCTAGTTGCTCTTGGTCAAGCTTTATTTCTTATCTTTTTGGAAAAAAAAACAGTTTGAATCGTTCTAGTTTGGCAAGTCTGATTACGACTATAGAATCTGTGCAGTAAAAGCAGTTCGTATATCTAATAAACTCTAGTGACTTATGAGGTCATTTATTGTTTTGCATTCATAATCCCATATCACAAAGGAAGATTCGGCACCAGTGAACCAAGAGAAGTTCTGGATTAGAATCTCTGTTTTTTTTAGTCTGGGTAACAAATTTAACAGTAGATGAGTAAATGGTTAATTAAGTTAAGCTGAATAGACATCTATTTCTTTAAGCTTTAGATCAAAATGTTTTAAGGTACCTGAAAGGGGCGAATTGCCAAGACAAGAAGTAAATTTAGGAAATGTATGAAAGAGTCTCAACTCCTTTGTATGACAGCCCGGAGAAAAACAAAGGAGTAGTAGACAACTGAATCCCTGGGCATCCAGCTCTGTGGAGAGCATAGGATTTTGCATGAAAGGCCTTCAGGCTTGTACTCCTGCTTTACAGACTGCTTCCCAGCTTTGCAGGCGAATCTCACTCCTTCCATTTCTGCACAACGTGTCGTTCTGCACAGCGTCTTGTCATCTGTTTTTGTAAGGCAGTTGTCACAACACTGTTGAAGTTAGATCAGTAAAGAGCATTGAAACAACTAGGAAGGAAAGCTGTAGAACTGATTCACTGCAGCCTTGTGGTACTCCACAGCAGAAAGGCAGACAGATAAAGTATTTTAGCAATAGATTGCTAAGGAATGCAGAAAGAAGTCAAACAAGACCCTTGTTTAATGACCAAAATGCATCAGGCAATATCTCACTATAGATATTAGCTTGCTGTTAGAGCAACTGTGAACTACAATTTAAATCTGTCTACTGGACACATTCTTATTCGTGAATTTTCATATATATATATATATATATATATATATATATATATATATATATATATATGAAATTTTAATTCTGCATAGGACGGGTGCAAAAAATGGATTACTATACTGCTTGAATATATGCTTATGTGGTTTACCTAGATAATGCTATTGAGGCTATGACAGTTAAATCTCTTGATGGGTATGGGAGATGCAGTTGTGGCCAAAGTGTAGTACTGTTAATCACACTGTAGACTGTGAGCTCTGTTGTGGTTTTATTCCACATGTATGCAATGGGATGCCAGCACAGCTACATCTGTAGAGTTGTGGGAGGAGGCTTTGTGTTTCAAAGAGACAGAATGCTTGCCATGCCATTCAGACGTGCTTCTGAATGTGCCTCGGTAGACTGCACATTATCTGCTAGTCAGCCACTTGTGGGGCATGTTAGCATCCTTAGCCATAGGAGCTTTCCTCACTGATGCATTGGAGAGGTAACAGCTACTGTTTCTATTGTGAGGATGAGTGCAGAGAGTAGCTGGCAGACCTCTCAACTTTTTGAACTCAAACTGTGGAGATGCTAGGTGATGCACAAGGAGGATGCACAGGTGAGGCTGTATGGGTGTAGCAACTGAAGTCCAGCCTGCAGTAAGTTGATCTGACTGTGGCTTTCACTTTCTTAACTGCTTCACTGAATATCAGCAGACAAAAATACATATTTATTGCCCTCTTTCCTTAAATAAATGAATAGGCTGTAGGGACTGTATGGCTGTGACTTGACTCTGAAGGAAACGTGGTAGGATATGGATATGCATGCAAAAGGTTCCTCCCCACTGTCTGCTTTTCTAAGGATACATTTTTTTCTGTGAATATACACTGCTTTTTGTTTTTCTCTCTTTTCCTGTCTCAGACATTGTAATTCTTTATCCCATCAATCAATTACCATTAAAAACTTGAAGGCATGAGTTTGCCACCCCCTATTGCTGTTCTGGCAAGTGAAAGACTAAATGGATTTTTGTGGGCCGTTTAGACACAATTTGATAGATACAGTCTCAGCTGGAATACAGTTGTTTAAAACTTGATGTAAAGGATGAGGCTGGATATTTTTGTATGGGTTTACCTTGGTCAGGGAGCTTTCTTGTAACTCTTACCTGCAAAGCAAGAAATGACATGCAGTCTCCAGTTTGGACGAGCTTGACTTTTTTTTTTTTTTTTTAATAAAGAATCAATACTGTTTTCACTTTGAGTGTATGTGACTTAAATACTATTCTAGAGGCAGCTTTAAATTAAGAACTCATATGCTGTTCTAATTTATTTGCCAGTGTCTGTAAAATTGCCTTGAAGGCTTAGGCCAGAAGCAAAATGCTTGCATAGCAGAAGGGCTAACTGCTAAAATACTTTTGAATGTATGCTGTGAAGTGTTTATATTTTGAATTTTGCAGAAGTCCACTAAGGTTAGCTGCTGTATTCTACAGAGGTTAAAATTTTATCTGCTTATAGAAATGCTGACTCTTAGAGACCTTGAAAATTAGGTATTGAACTTTTTTTTTCTTTCTTCTGTGCCCTGAGAATTCCAGTGTCCTTTTTCATCGTATACTGTTAATGTGCCTTAAATATATACTTGAAAATGATTGTGTTTGGAAAACAGACTAATTAAGAGATAACGGCTTTTCACACATTAGCACTGAGATGCATGTTTAGGAGGAGATTGAATGTTTTGGCAGTGCCTGTTCATATGCATTTTGACAAAAGAGTTATTTCTTTTGGAGTTTAGATCTTGGTAGGTGCTTTAAAAAATGTACTCAGTTTTAGTTCTAGTAGTCATCTCCTCCTTTCTGTTTTATTAGGGCTTTTTAGTGGTTCTAGGAGAAGCAGGCTTTTTAGGCTGATTGAACTAACATCATTCATTAGGAACCATTCCATCTGTTAAATCACATGCCTGGGGTCAATGATATGAAAATGTAAAAATTTGTGAATGCAAAATGCTTTAATTATTCTTACAAGGGTGTTACCTCATACCCTCTCTCTGAGATGACACCTAGTTAAAGCCAGTCAGGCTGTGTTGCTGTGGTCCTCAGCATCCTTTTCTAGTGGGTCCCTACCTCTCTGCCCCCAAACTATCTTGAAGGAGGTGGTGTAAGAGTGACTATCTATGCTGTAGATTTTTCCACTGTGTGCTCTTGCCTTGGCATACAGTCAATTCTAGAGAAAAGGATGGCTGTGAATCACAAAATTACAAAATGGTTGAGGTTGGAAGGGATCTCTGGAGATCATCTAGACCTACACCCCTGCTCAAGCAGGATCACAGTACATTGCACAGGATTGTGCCCAGGCAGGCCTTGAATATCTCCAGAGAAGGAGACTTCACAGCCTCTCAGGGCAGCCTGTTCCAGTGCTCTGTCACTAGAAAGTTTTTTTTTTTTTTTTTCCTTATATTCAGGCGGAAGTTCCTGTGTTTCAGTTTGTGCCTGTTGCCTCTTGTCCTGTCGCTTGGCAGCATTGAAGAAGGCCAGCCCCATCCTATTAACACCTTTCTTTAAGGTATTTCTATACATTGATAAGATCCCCTCTCAGTCTTCTCTTCTCCAGGCTAAAGAGGCCCAGCTCTCACAGCTGTTCCTCATAGGGCAGGTGCTCCAGTCCCCTAATCATCCTTGCAGCCCTACACTGGACTCTCTCCAGTAGCTCCGTATCTCTCTTGTACTGGAGAGCCCAGAACTAGACACAGTACTCGAGGCCTCACTGGGACTGAGTAGAGGGGCAGGGTCACCTCCCTCCACCTGCTGGCAACGCTCTTTCTAATGCACCCCCAGGATACCACTGGCCTTCCTGGCCACAAGGGCACATTGCTGGCTCATGGTCAGTCTGTCATCCACCAGCACTCCCAGGTCCTTTTCTGCAGAGCTGTTCAGCCCACAGCCTGTAGTGGTGCATGGGGTTTTTTCTCCCTAGGTGCCGGACTCTGCACTTGCCCTTGCTGAACCTCATGAGGTTCCTCTCTGCCCAACTCTCCAGCCTGTCCAGGTCTCTCTGGATGGCAGCAGAGCCTTCAGGTGTGTCAGCCACTCCTCCCAGCTTGGTATCATCAGCAAACTTGCTGAGGAGGCACTCTGTCCCCTGATCCRGGTCATTGATGAAGTTGAACAAGAGTGGACCTAGTACTGAGCCCTGGGGAATTCCACTAGCTACAGGCCTCCAATTGGACTCTGTGCCACTGATGACGACCCTCTGAGCTCTGCCTTTCAGCCAGTTCTCAATCGACCTCACTGTCCACTCGTCCAACCCACACTTCCTGAGCTTCTCTAGGAGGATGTTAAGGGAGACAGTGTCAAAAGCCTTGCTGGAGTCAGGGAAATATCCACTGCTCTCCCCTCATCTACCCAACCAGTCATTCCATCACAGAAAGGTATCAAATTGGTCAAGCAGGATTTCCTCTTGGTGAACCCATGCTGACTGCCTGATCACCTTCTTTTCCTCCATATGTCTGGAGATGACATCCAGAATGAGCTGTTCCATCACCTTTCCAGGGATGGAGGTGAGGCTGACCGGCCTGTAGTTGCCTGGGTCCTCCTCCTCGCGTTTTTGGAAGACTGGAGTGACACTGGCTTTCTTCCAGTCCTCAGGCACCTCTCCAGTTCTCCAGGACCTTTCAAAGATGATGGAGAGTTGCCTGGCAACAACATCTGCCAGCTCTGGCAGCACTCGTGGGTGCATCCCATCCAGGCCCATGGGTTTGTGGATGTCAATTGAATGAAGAATTATCCTTCCCTAAGTGCTGGCTTTCATTCTACTTTGTCCACAACTGTTTAAGACCTTCAAAACAAAGTCAAATATTGGGGTTCCAGCTAGTGTGAAGCTTTCAGCTCATTGGAGTTCGAGGTAATTTGAAGTTTTATGAGTTGAGCTCTCGGGAAGACTTCTACCGTTCTGAGTACAGAAATACAGCTGTTCACTGAAGTTTCCTTTAATTAAAGAAATGCCAGCTACTCAAATAGCTCTATTTGGGTTCATATTAAATTTAACAGAATAGATGTAGCTGGCTAAGATTTTGTAGAAGTTAGCTGCTGTTCATCTAATAGAAGCCTTCTGTGCAAATTTGCTGTGCTCCTATAATCATTTCTTCAAGTGTATTGGAATGACAATATCTAACTGATAAAAGTAGGAACACACTTGTAATGTCTTTACTTTGACACTTAAAACACTAACGTTGTTTTAGATGATTGCAGTGAATAATGGAATAAATGGATGCCATTCATATAATTTTTATAAAAATAGTGGAAAGACAGCTTGAGCTTTATCAGTGTGGAATTTCTCAGAGCAGCAGTTTTGTATCCTTGCTTATTTTCTCTGACTGAAAATGGGACATCTTTGTCTCTGGCTTTCATATTCAGAACTACAAAAAATATAACTTGACCCTTTATAAGAAGCTCTTTTTGTATGAAAATTTGAGCTTTAGGTCAGTAAGCCTTTATCATGATTCTTCGTGAAAATAAAGTATATGGTAGTACTTGAATGCAGAAGGGTTTTTCTTTTAGGTTGCTTGCTGTTCATGCCACCTTAAAAGTGAAGTAACAAAATAAGATGACGTACTTGTGATAGGGTACTTCTGGTAGGATTCCGTGCTGTTACCCATTACAGGGTATGTTCAGGTAGGATGGCATGGCATGGTATGTGCCATGCCTTTATAATCTACTTAGCATCCTTTATAATCACAGTCTTTTGAAAAGCAGTGCATCTTCTACACTTTCAAGTAACCTTTAATTTATTCCCTGGGTTTGAGAGAAGAAATCTTTGCATTGGGCCTGAAGATGGACCCTGCCAAAAACTTGAACATAAGGAACAGATCCTTCACTAATTAATGCCTTTTATCTTTAAAATAGCTTCCTGGTGGAATGGCAGCTAAGCTTGACAGCTCAGAGATAAAATCTCAGAAAACCGGTTTACAAAGCAGGTGACAATATTATGGTTTACGTAATAAGGAAAATATGTTTGGTAATGTGGAGCTGTGTTGAGGCTTTTGAATTGTTTGTGCATCTTCTCAGGACGTTGAGCTAATTAAGTGTTGTGGGTAAAGATCACTGCTGAAAAGAGATGCTGTTTTCCACCCAAGTGGTTTCTTGACTACCCCTTGAGCAGAAAGAGCTGTTTTGATTCATTCCTATGTCTGATACCTGTTAATGAATCTTTTCCAACTTTGGTTTATTAATATTTTTCCTTTCATTTTCTTTAAATATTAGAAGCTTATTTATTTAGTGCCAGAATTAAAAGCCTGTGTGATTGCTTTCTGGATATACGTGAGCATATGTGTAATTCCTAACTCTCTTGATTGCAGCCCTGCATCTCTGTCCTCACATCTTTGCACCATTGATTAGTGGGAGCTCAGGCATTTGGTTCTACTGTTGAAGTGTTGTCTGAGCAGACTTTTTGTGCGGCAAGCCTTGTCTGAATTTTATGAAATTCCTGAATTTGCCCCTGCTTACTTTGAACTGGGCTGAGATTCAGTTGGCTTTGAGCAAGCTGTGGCTGGTTTGAATTGGTAGTGAAACTGGAGACCAGGTAAGGTTCCTAGGGTTTTGTGTTACCTTTTTAACAGTGGAGTTTTCTAGAAAAGTGAAATGCTGCATTACTGAATGTGCCAAAATAGAATCATTGAAGCCAAAAAACTGAGGAAGGAATAAGAGGGGTGGGAGGCGTGACAGTTTATAAATCCAAAACTATAAACACTTTGGCAGAATAAACAGAGCTCACTATTTAAATTCCTTTAACCAACATATCTGAATGCGTATGCAGATACAATCACCTCAAGCAGTGTATAGAGGTATAAAGTAGTATGGAGGCTTGTTCTTAGGTACTATTTTTGTATTTAATCACATCTTGTTATGCTTTTGCTGTCTAATAGGCAATGTTCCTGCAAAGCTGTTCTGCTAATTATAACAATACCACTGCAATCAGCATTTAAATCGGAGTTCAAATGCAAGGCAAAAGCAGTTAGGACATTGGCAAGGGTGAAGTTGCAAATTGAAACCTTACGTTATTCTGGCTAATTTGTGCTGAAATGCTATAGCCAAATGTTTAAAACTTGCCCAAACAATACTAGGAACAAATTGGAAAGGCACATAAAACTGCAGTCTTATTTGATCTGCTGCCTGAAACGTGAGACCTACCAGAGCAAATGCATTTACAGTGTAGTTAGAAAGAAATGACCCTAATTTAAAAACGTAGTATTAGCTTTTCCAAAGTAATGTATGATAAGAGTGGCAGGAGTGATTACATTTTACTCAATTACCTGTAAATCTGATTTTAAGGAATTTAAGGTCTCAGATGGTGGTGGTGGGTGAGTTCTGTACAATACTGTTCAGAAGTACTTTGTATACTGCTGTCACAGGAAGCTGGTGCTGTTCCGTCTGTAACATCTTGTGCTAGCCATTAAGTGTTGTTTCCTTCTCTGAAAAAAATGAAGTCATCTGGAAGGATCTGACAATTCCCCAACACTTGTTAGGCTGAAAACCACCTTTCCTGAATGCTCGGCTAAGTCTCTTGAAGACTATTTGAAGAATATATATATATGTGTGTGTGTGTGTGTGTGTATATAAAAATTAATAATGATTATTTAACTATACTAGTTTTATCCATTTTTCGGACTGAAACAAGTTGCTCTAGAATAATTGTATCTTGGTTGAAATAATGAAATAAAATTGGAACAAGTTTTTGACTTTAGCTTGACAGTCTCTGTTAAGGTGTTGAACTCTGGTTTAATTTATTGCACAAAATATTATATCTCCATTTTCTTGTATCTTATTATCTTTTTAAGTCAACTTGCCAAACAATTGTATAATTTTTAAGAACAATGTTGCCAACAATGCCAAAGCAGCAGCATGCCTGAGAAACAGCACTTGTGAGTGCTGGCTGTGTTCTTCTGGCTCTCATATTGCTATCATGCCTGGTCCTGGGGGTTTCTTCAGTCACCAAAGCTGGGAATTCCCTTGTTTTTGCCAGTATTTCTCCAATTTCCCTTGAAGTATGTGCTGAGACTGGCTGATGAAAATGGGCGTTCAAGAACGGCTAATGGTAATTCTTTTGTTTTCAGTTCTGACTGCTGGATCATCATAGGTTTAGACAGTTAAAGTTGACTAGAAATACAAGCAGAAATTATGAGCATGGGTATATTCTGGTGCTTAACAGTTTACACATTTGCTCTAGCTTTAATTGGCTGCAGCTTGACATTTAATCTCTGTGGCATTGTGCCTACTGTGTGTTCAGCAGCTATCCAGCACGATCCTTTCTCTCATATTTAAGGCTTGCTTTCGTCTTGAGCTGTAGTGATGGATGGAGAGTTTATGTCCCTTGAACCTCAAAGTATAATTGCCATTTTAATGGTTTAAGTAACTATTTCTTCTTTCTTTTTTTGATATAAGGAAACAGTTGTGTACTTGGCACAAAGAAGGACTGCTGTAATAGTCTTCAAGAACAGAACCAAATGTGGCCTAAACAATAAAAGCGTAACTGGACTGTGTTCCTTGGGCTCCAGCTTAGAAGGCTGGTGTTTACTTGGCACTTCTTTTATTCTGGGCTCAGAGACACCATTAGCTTGGACTCTGCTTTCTGAAATTGCCGACTCTTTGCTGGTGACCCTTTTGCTTTTGGAACATCGCTTTAGTCATTGATTGTAATCTGAGGTGAAATTATATTTCAATCTGATTTAATCTCTAAGCGGAATTTCTTTGCTGTTCCAGCAGTGTTAGCTTCCTGCAATTTTTTGTTTGCTTGTTCTTACTGCCCTTATATCAGATCCAGTTGTGCTACATGCTTTTATGTCCTGCCTTGTGCTTGTGTTTGGAAGGCTCTTGTAACATTTAAATACATGAACCTGATTGACCAAGAAGCTGATATACCTGGCTTTGGCAGGAGGTTAGTACAGCGCTTGCTGAAGCTTACAGCATGTTAAATCTGCTTGGGCCACCGCTAGTTAAAAGCGCTGATATCGGTAGGTGGCAGTTGACACTACTGGTTTATGAGACTAGACAAATACATTTTGGAGAGAAATTATTTTTTTCTTGTGATTTGGCATTGGATTATTGATGAATGTGCTTGTTTCCTTTGGAATTTAGTAATGGTCATTTCTATCAGTGTCTAGCTGTGGAAGACATTATCACAGCATTTTGTAAAATCTAGATATTTTCCTGGGCTATTCTAAGAAAATGCAATTCCCAATAATTATTTTGATTTTGATGCAATTTTAATCAAAATAACAGCACTACCACTCAATTCTTGGCTTCAGGTTCTACCAATTACAACTCTCTAATACATGAAAGCATTAAAGCTTTCATGATAGTTTCTTAATTTTGTACAAACAGGTTTTGTTTTGAACGTGCATTTGTGTATGGTCAAAGAAGAAATAAGCCTGAAATGCACAAAAATATGAATTTTCTGCTATCATTTTTTAACTGATCTTTCTAGTGTTATTATGAGGATGTTAGTTTATTTAAAAAAAAAAATTATAGGGAAAGACTGAGAGGCTCCAAGAGCAAACATTATGCAGTTCTCAACCATAGGAAATTACTTCTCAGTTATCTGTGGAGCTCTATTTTGAATTAGTAGCAGACAACTGTTGATGTGAGCTGAAAAAACAAGGCTCAGGTCTGAGGCCATTTATCTCCTTTCCAGATTTCTGTTACGGATTTTTCCAGCTGCGATTGGGACAGATGCCTTGTGTGAAGCACAGCAGTATCCTCTTGATTTTGGTAATAAATTAGTAGCGAAGTTATTTTTGTAACTTATAACTAATTCTTAAGATTCTGAATTCAAACATGTGTAAAGGATTATGCTATGATGAGATATATATAACTGTATTCACAAAAATGTATGTAATACTTCATGCATGTTTGAATTAAGAATTTTAAGTAGTAGTTGTACATTTCTTAAATTCTTCATTCATTTGTTTCACAGAAACCAGAACAAGTAGTGCTAGGGTAGCGACTTACTTATCCCTGTCTGAGAGAGATTTCTTCTCATATATTTCAGAAATATGATGAGCACAGATGGACAATGTGCCATGAACTTTTTGGTGTTTACTGTTATCTGATTTACAGAGCAACACTATTAAAATATGTAGCATTCTTTACTGTTCAGGAAAAAAACAAAAATAGCGACTAAAATACTGGCCTGGCTGGGCAAGAAAATAAGGTAGTCGGGAACCACAACTAGTAAAATTAGTTAAATGAAAGAAATGAGGGAAAAAGGGAACATATTTGTTGGAGAGTCATAAAAAGTGAGTGTGGTTAAAAGTACAAATGGTCAAATCTATGTATCCTACTGTCTGTTACTCAGTGTGATATATTGTGCTTATAAACTAAGCAAGCTCAGATAGTGCAAAAAGGATGAAGTGTTTCCTTTGGGCCCCTTCACAGGAATTGTCTTTTGTCTGAATAGTTAACCAGTTCAAGTCTGATAAACTAGCGTTTTGTGGTGGATAGTTAATCAACAGCAAATTTAGCTCTGGTGAATCTCTTTTGGAATTTGGTGGCTGCTGGGAAAACAGATGAATTGTGTTGCTTCAGTAATAAGCTAGGCCTTATTACTCCAAAAGATTAATTTATAAACTGTGTGTGAAACTTCCTGAGTTTTTTTTTACCTTGGGGTTGTAATTACAGTTCTTAAAAAAAAAAAAAAAAAAAAAAAAAAATCCATCCTAAAATACTGATTTTCTTCCTAGATTGAACTGTACTTTTAATCTCTAAAATACAAGAGTCAGTAGTTAGTAATTTCAAGTACTAGTAGAGACCATGTCCTTTCATGACTTTGAAGTACTTCAGTCAATATTTGAGGAGGATATTTTGGAAATTCCTGGAGATCTCATAAATAGATCTCCTTAAAAATTGAAGTATTCTTACAGTGATGGCTCCAGCAGTCAAACTCATTTGACTGGGACCGGAGTCTTGCAGATTAAAAACAAATCCTTTCTTTAAGAAGTTGCCACTGGACTGAAATAGCAGGTCAAAAAGCTATCCCTTTTTCAAAGTAGTGTAGAAACATAGTATCTCCAAAACATTCAAGTTAAACAAATTTTGGAATCTCTACAGAAAGGAAATAGTTGAGCAGTAATCTAAGGCATGATTGTCAGCTACTTTTTAGTCTAGGGACCAAGGTTACCTTTTTTACCTTTATATCCCAACACACTTCTCTGTTGTAGTTGACTTTTAGGTGGTACTTGCGTGTTTTTATTCATGTTCATAGTCGTTACTTATGTTGAAGAAACTAAATTCAAAATCTAATTTCAAAATCTAGATGAGCTTCAACTCTTCCCATCTGTGCATAGATTGGAGTTTTCAAGAAACTTGGCATGGGACGATGCTCAACTGAAAACGCTTTGGCAGTCCTTGCCTCTTGCAGTGTATTGCAGCAGTCTGCAGTATATGTGTGTTTATAAGGTTAGAAAGGTTTTGTTGCCTTGGTTGCTTCTTGAAAACAAATAACAATAATTTTGTTCTGACTTTAAGTCTGTTTTAATGAGTAATGCAGTTCAGTTATGAAGTAATTTGTTTCTCCTTGGACAGTGGGTTTTCTTTGCAATTCTTGCACAGCATTGTAGGCATGTCTGTGGTGTTCTGTAAATGACTTCACTCCTTCTCAGGATTAGATCTTCTACCTAACTCAGAACTTCTTATTTTCCATTGCTGTTTTATTGGTATACCAGCTGAACTTCCTCATTCATTCCCGTATTAATTTGATCCAAATGTAGCAGCTCCTTATTTGTCTGGACATCCTATGCAGAACTCCATGTGTGACATGAAGGTTCTGCTCAACAGGTCAGATGCACGTAGGATGCGTTCATCTCAATGCACACATGCAAATTAGCTGGAGCTTTTGAAGCTTCAGGTATCCTGGTCAGAGCTGTTGCTGTCCAGCATCTGGAAGTAGTAGAAAATTGGCCAATTTTCTCCTTGAAGAGGAAAAGTAGACTCATGGAGTGGGCTAGGGAAATCCAGGTATGTTAATTGTGTCTTACCATCTGATGAATCCTGTCTTTTTACACTTCCATGCTATGGTACTCTTTGGGTACTGATAGTCTCACCGGACCGAGAGGTAAAGAAATGCAGACTGGCAAAGGTTTTATGTATACATACAAACATGTGCAAATATAAAAGAATAATAATAAAAAAAATGTATGCAGGTATTAAAATACATTATCTGATGCTCAGTGTTCAAGCATTGCATGTTAGATCTTGGGCCTAGGTGAAATACTGTATAAGAAATTTAAACACTGATTAGTGATTGCTTGTACTCTCAGTTGTATGCATGATTTTATTTGCACTCTTTCTGTTTTTGTATGTGTGAACTTCTGATGGTTGTGGAGTTGAATCTAACTCAAGTCCTTTTGTGTTTAATTTTGGAACCTGAATGGAACAAACATACTTGGTAGTGCTACTCAATTTGTGACTAGTGAATTTGAATAGACTAGTGAATCTGAATAGACTAGGATTTTTTTTTCTCCATTTCTGCCATAGCTTGCTTTGGTTCCATGTCAGGCAAGTACTGAACTGAGTTTTATTTTAGGGAAAGAAGGGACCAGTTAAGTTAAAGACAAAGTGCACTGGAGTTAGACTGGGAAAAAAAAGCAGTGATACCAAAAGATAACTGAGGTGGCAAACTGTAATTTAAAAGTAAAGCTACTGTGCATCCAGTTGTATCTCTGTAGAGAAAGATTTGACTGTTTGATGAACTAGTATCAGAGGTTTAGTAAAAGGAACCTCAAGTTAGGTGGTGGTGGAAATCTGGAAGTGCTAGTGGGCTATCAGCCTTTTGACACAATAGCTTGTGGCATTGAACAATTCTGAACTTGTACTTACTGAAGAATCTTTGTTTCAAGAACAGCCTAGTGCATAATTAAAGTCTGCATCCAGATGGCTAGGTGGTTTTCTTCTAGGCAAGAATAGCTTTCTTTATGAATTGGCTGAAGCTAGTGACTGTGGGTATGAACTGTTGAACTCCATGTGTCAGATGCTTGCCTGCCCGTACAGATAGTCTGTTACAGAACAAGGAAATGTTCCCATGCTTCCAAGCTTTTAAGTGCTAAAGTATTTGCCAAAACTCACTTCCTTAGCATTTGAATCACTTAAATGAATGCATTTTGGCTATGAAAAATGGCACGAATGAGTTAAAGGAAGGTCTTCACATTTGCTTGGACTGCAGAAGTTGCTCTTCAGTGTGCACAGAACGGTTACAAATTCAGTATTACTGCTGCTATGATCTCCTCTTCATGAAGAACTGGTGGACTAAATTCAAGTTGAGACTGAAATTTGTAATGTTTAACTGAAGTTTACATTGAAAACAGTACAGTTCAGCATTTAATTCCTAGTTTTCTCATTACATATCCTCTACATGATTTTTCAATGTTTTCTATAATCCAACATGATGATCAAACATGCTAATCAGCCCAGCAAAATCCACTTACTGTATTTGCTTTCCTGTGTCGACTATACCTCTTTACAGAGCCCTGGTTTTACCGTGGCTCTCGTAAGCTTTGCAAAGATACCAGTAATCAATATGTTAATAACCCTATTGGATGATGGAAATCCCCTTGATTAAAGCTCTGTGCCTGTTTTCTCCTCTGTTTTCTGATTGACCCTTGTTTTGCTGGGTGCTGTGCTCCCTTGGTCACATTCCTCTTAAGGCTGGCTCCTGGAAATGTCTTGCCATTCCTTGTTCCTTTGCTAGTCTTCTGCTTTTAGGATGTGAGATGAAGCTGTCCTCACTGCCAGCTCGTTGTTTTTCTGAAAATGCTGGCCAGGTTGAAATGATATACATCATATTACAGGCTCCTTGCTGCCAAATTTTTGTCACATATATTGCTCGAGCTGAAAACATCCAAAGCAAACACAGAGAGGAAATCAAAATTAAATTAATTCTCTCCAAGGATGTATAAAGTATGGCTGCACTGAGGTTTACAAGCTGAGGGTGAGAGGGACCATTGGTTGTTTGGAAGTCAGAAGCCACTGCTATTCACAGCCCCCTTCTGTTGCATTGCTGGGCTGGGCTGTAGCTGCTTAGCTTGAAGATCTTAAGTTTTTTTAGTGATAGCTAGACAAATGACTTTGCAAAACCTTGGTTAACTGTAGAACCATGGTGTATTCTTGGCAGTTTATGTTCACAAGATTAAAGACAAATGAGTCACCATTTTCTCTGGAGCCCTCAGAGCTGTGCATTTACTTTATGTAATGTAGTCAAAGCATTGTAATTGAGGCTAAACAGAGCTCTGCAAGATTTGGCTTTTGGACATGGTGCAAGAGTTGCCTTGGAGACTTAATTTTTCTCAGTTGAGGCGGTTGCGTTAGGGACAGTGCTTAGTGTTATCCTACTGTCACATTCCTTCATGCTGTGTTTGGGATGGCCAGCAGGAGAAATCAGTGTCTCTTGAAGACTTTGAAGCCAGTCCCCTCTCAGCTGGCATGACAGGTTAACTGCATATTGGTAGAGCAGAGGCATGAAGTGGTTGCTCATAGGTGTAGGCATTTGGCATTTCAAAAAAAGCTAACATGTTTGCTGTTTGAGTGTGGAGAGCATGGATCAAATCAGTGAGTGGCTGCCTCAGTGAGATGAAAGTTGAATGGAATTACGCAGTGGATCTTTGTGCAATTACAAGGTGGACTTGTATGCTGTTTCATCCAGAGAGTATTTTTATTCATTGAATTGTAGGCTTTGGATTTTGATCATCTCATCTAAAATGAATTGATAGCCTTTGTTGTATAATTATTCAGAAAAATACCTTAAGTAGTGGCAGTCAAAAAGCAATTGCTCTTTAATTTACTTGCACAAGCAGAAAGGTAGGCTTTGTTACTGAAGTGGCAATCRTAACTATTTTGCCACCAGATTTTTTGCACGGAAAGAACGAAATAAAAACCTTGCCTGTTTCTCCTAAAAACTTTAACGGACTTTAGGACTGTAAACGTGATATAGAATGTCATCGGTAATCACTGTGATTTAGCTGCTGTTTGCTCTGAAGTTTATTAACTTACAAAAAAACAGTTAAACTGTCTTGGATAACTTAAATGCCTGTTTAAACTGTTTTGAGAAATAAAGCCATAAAGTAAGCAGCTTGATCTGAGATTTTCTGGGGGAAAACTTTGAAAATGGATGCATCTGGACTAGATGAGCTCTGGAGTTACAAATGTCCCCTCTGTCCTGTTAATACAGAGGAGAGCATCTGATTGCACTCATGCAGTATTTGTTGCTGAGATTTTGTTGCTTCTCTCTGTTGCTCAAGACAAGACCTGCAAGGAATAGTTAAGCCCTTCTGGAAGGGCTACTGTGGTAGGAAGTTACCAGTGTATTATCCTGTGGCAAATTATCAGTCTCCTCTTTGAATTTAATCTTTTTAGAAGTCCTGCTTGACTAACTTCTACAGATAGGCAAACAGTTTCTATTGGCTTTTCTTTTAAATATGTCAGTTATGGTTACTGGTGAAATTCAGAAGTCATTAATCAAGAATATAGTGAAGGATTATGCGTGCAGAGCTGGAAGAGTCTGGGAGAGTATAAAAATTATTGTCCATGCATCTTGGTGACTGCTTGCCAAAACAGTTAACAGGTTGAAAGTAATGTGCTGTGAATGACAACTTACTGATCTGCAAACCTCAATTTTTTTTTCCATGGAGTAGAGAATCCAGTTCTAAATTTAAGCCTGTTGACAATAGGCTTGCTTTTCTTTGTTGCTATTGACACTAACAAGTCCCAGGACTCTGATGTTTCTAGACTAAGTAGAAACCTTTGATGTAATGAGACCTCTGCTAGAAAGAAAGGTATTTTGGGAAAATTCAAGAAACTTGAATTTCTTCAAACTAATCTTTTGAAGTTGTCATTTATTATCTCAATCCCTCTAATGGCCCAGGAAGGATTGGAGGGAAGCTATCTGCCATTGAAGGCAAAATTTATTCATATTAGAAACAAGTTTATTGAATATAGGCCAAAACACAGAGTAGGTATAGTTAAGTCATTAAGATTAGAGCTTAACATCCACTACTTTTAAAAATCTCTTTTTTTTATGTGATTTTTAACAGGTATGAAGGTTTCCTCAGTCTGGTACTCATTGAGGACATGTGCAAAAGAAGGACTTTAACTTCTACAGTTACATGTAGCAAATACTTGGAGCACAAGACTTAATATGAACACTAGCTCTTTGAGAATTTCACTGTGTAGCAGAGGAGAAAATACAGTAACAAGGGTGATGTGTCCTGCAGTCATACTTAAAATATGTTCAATGGCACTGTCCTAGCTGCTTTGCAAACTGCATAATCCTACGAATGGAATTTCTTCCTTCAAGGCCTGTAAGCTGCAATAGCAAAATTATTGCAAGACAAGATCATTAGTGGAGAGAATTTGTAGGATGGAAAAAGACCATGTCAGTGGGCAATGCTGCCCCATGCTTCTGTGTTCTAGCACTTTCTTGTTGTAGACATGAGTGCCTACCAACTAGATTGCTATGCAGAAGTCAAGTTCAGCCCTTAGTAAAAATGGATTGTGTAATTTTGAGTGGTTTTTTTTTTTCATAAACAGCTAATGGAATCATAGAATGGTAAGGTTGGAAGGGACCTCTGGAGATCATCTAGTCCAACCGTCATCATAGCCCGTACAGGGATTGAACTCGTGACCTTGGCATTAGCAGCACCACACTCTAACCAGCTGAGCTAAACCTGCCTCCCATGTAATAAAAGTGATTTGATTTTTAACTCAAATCTTTGTGATGATTGCACTTTATTGAAGTATCTGTGAATAAAATGGAAGCTGAATTTTGTCAAAGTTGAATCCTAAAATAGAATGGGGATTTCGCCACTGAATTTCAGATTTCAATTAATGGCAGTGGTTAGCAAATTCATGTTTCATTCAGCAATTCATGTTTCATTCAGCAATTTTTTTTCTGGAGTTGGGGAAACATTTTACATAAACAGATACCAGCCTGCTCATATTTGATAATCACTTCCTGGTAGCATCTAAAACAAGCACATGCCTTCTAAAAAGGTGTCGCTTGAAAGATTGGGTAAAATGAAGTGTTTAATCACTGTAGTTTTTACTGACACACAGAATAATTTTATTTTCCTATTAGGGCATATATACTGCTACCCATTAACAGGAAAAAAGTGTTCATACCTGGAAGCTCTTCAGTTTTATAGGCAATTCTAGCAAATATGTCTATTCTGGACAGTTGTAGTAAAGCCCTTAAATGTGGAAGACAAATGTATTTTTCTTTTCTAGCCTAACCTGAAAATTATTCAGAGGCAATATTTTTATTTTGTAGCTCATTTCTCCCCTACCTTTCCTCCTCCTTCTCCCTCCCAATAAATCTTCATATTTAGCTAATGTCTTAACACCTCAACTGGTAGGGTTTGAAAGTAGTTTTGAGCCTTAAGATTACAATTGGTTTTTCTGATTACCTTCCACTTTTGTACTGCATACATAGAACTATAGTGAGAAAGTTGTTAACAGTATTGAATTACATTACTCTTTCTCTTTTCCTTTCTGTCTTATTTTAGAGGCCAACCTAATACTCCATCTAGGTAGACTTGATAAATGGAATTGTTCCAACTCTTGTGTGTGAAAACAAGGCAAGGATAGTCTAGAGGGCTGAAAATGTGCCAAAACAAACTTGGGTGGAATAGCTTAGTTCATCCAGCACTGCACTTTCTAACACCATGGGGCTTTTCTGAAAGTATTTCTGTTCTCAGATGGCTATGTGGTCCGTTGGGTGTCAAAGGAGGCAAGTGCCTTTGTAATGAATGAATTCCATGTTCTGCAGCACTTAGGCAGGATTTCATTCGTCTTGGTATGGAAGAAAGGACTGAGGTGGGCCCAGCTATACTGTTTTGACACCACACAAGCTCATGCATGTTTAAAATAAACATGATACTACAGGGTATATGATGTTAGGAAGAAAAGCTAAAGTAATTGAAGTTCTTGTACGTTGACCTAAAGAGCTTACTTCCACAAGGGAGCAAATGCTTTCCTTCATCGTGCTAAGAATTAAGATTGAATWTACAGGCTTGTCTCAAGACTGACTTCAAAATGCTCTTATACTTGCTTTTAGGAAGCATCTTGGCAGTAAATGCGAGGGTTTATGCATGTGTTTCATCAAAAGTGTACCAATTAGAGTAAGTCTAAAGGAAAACAAAAAGAATGTGTGGGAGTATAGAAAGTCTGACCTGTAAGAGAGATCACTGAAAGATCTGTATTTATTTAGTTGAGGAAAGGTAAGAAGAGAAGAAATAACTCCGTCTTCAAATACATAAAAACAAAGGAGAAAGGATTCAGATCTTATCCRTGCCAATTATGTGTAAGAAAATTAATACATTGTATTTAATATATAATATATACTATTCTATATCTAATATATTTATATTAATATGTTAGATATATATTGGACTTTCTAGTGTGTTGACCAAGACAGCATAACCTACCACAGTCTCTGCTGGAAACATCAAGGAAGGATTAGCCTAGATATTTGTAGGACTTAAATTGGTTTAGCCAGTGCTGCCGTGGAGTAGAAGAGCTGAAGATGAAAAGGGATTGTCGGTGACTTTTGCAGACTCAATCTCGTAGATGCTATCGTGTCTGACTTGCTCACAAATGAATATTTTCCTAACTGTTGAGCTAATTTTAACCTGTAAACCTTGGAAATTAATCATGGCTTATGAATTAAGGATATACTCATACTGTGGACAGATTCTGTCTGACTATGTCAAAGATAACATCCTTTCAGCTTTACTTAAATTCTAGATTTTCCCCTTGGAAATACCAGTCTGATGAAGATGGGAATTTGAATTGCCTCACAGGCTGGAAAAGCATCACTGATACGATAACTTTCCAAGGTAGTTCTTATGGAAGTGACTAAGATGTATTGTAAGGGGACTCTAGGAAGCTCCCTTGCCCCCAGTTCTGTCATTGAATCAATTTTGTAGGCATTAAAATTAAAGTAAAATCTAGGAAGAAGGCAGCAGGGGGGAGGAAGATCTGGCCACTGTTCTCATAGAAACACATAAAATAGAACTTATCTTTCTTTTGTGCACGGAAAGGAGTGAAGCATATGAAAATGCATTTGGAGACTTTATTAAAAACCCAATGTATGGTGAATGTATATATATATATATTTTTTTTTTTTGCCAAAGCACATACGTATAAGTTATATGGATCACAAAGTTTAACATACTCATGGCCTGTAGATGTGAAGGTCAGGATGTATCCTTATATAGTTTCACATTCAGGTAGTAGAATGTGCTTGGTTGCATGATCAAAGCTTTGTAGGCTCCAACTAATTCAGAGTTTATCTCAGTTTTAATCTTTCTGTAAAGTTTGATCTAGTCGGAACTTATTTCCAAATTCTAGACACTGTATGTCCTCATTTATTTTTCTGTTGAATCAAAGTCATCCCTTCAGTGTTTGGATGAGAAGATAATCCGTGTAGGAAGGTACTGCTGGAGGTAGTCCAGCTGCCTGCTCCAAGCAGGATCAGCTCTGAGGTCAGACCTGGGGCTGTGCAGGGCTTTATCAAGTTGAATCCTGAAAACCTCCAAGCACAGAAACTGAACAACCTTGCTGGGCAGCCTGCTCTACTTCCTGACTCCCCTGCAGGGTGAAAAAGTTTCTCCTTTTGTAAATTTCTCTTTTCCAGTGTATGCCTCCTGGCCTATCATTTTCTCTGTGAAGAGCCTGGCCTTTTCGATGACCTCCTTGCAGGTACTGGCAGGCTGCTGTTAGGTCCCCCTAAAACCATTTTTCTCCAGGCTGAACAATCCCCAGTCCCTTAGTCTCTCCTCACAGGGCAAGTGCTCCAGCTGCTGACCACCTTAGGAGCCCTCTGCTCAACTCAGTCCAGTTAATTGATGTCCACCTTGTGTTGGGATGCCCCAAACTGGATAAAGTTCTTTATTTGGTTGTCTACCCATCCAGACTTCAGTGTCCTAACTTGGATACAGGATAATTGTGGGAGGCAGAAGTTGTGCTGAAGCTGAAGTAAATGGCCTCTAGTGCTCTCCCTTTCCCACTCAAATATAGTCATTCAAGTCCAGAAGGCAGCTAGGTGGGCTTACCTTCACCTTGGTAAATCAATGCCGAGTGTTCCTAATTGCCTTCTCTTGCAGTGCCCAGAAATGTCTTACAAGAGGACTTGCTCTCTGGTTTTCACCAAAGTGAAGTTGACCAGCCTGTAGGTCTCTGGGTTGTCCTTTTGGGCTTTTTTTGATAATGGTTGCTATCTTACAGTAGCTTTTTTCCAAAACAACTCTTTATTCTTGGTGAATTGATCTTGACATATTTGCCAGGTGCAAAATCTTTTCCACTCCCTGTCTCTAGGGGTCACACTGAGAGCTGTGTGCATGTCACTGTGCCTGATACCTGGAAGAGCTGAAAGACTGAAATCTGTTAGCAAAGAGAAAGTCAGTGTTGCAGAACAAGAACAGTAAATATGGAAGACCCCTGAATGTGAACAGAATAAGCTTACTTTCAGGGGAAAAACGGATTATTTAAAAATGTGGAGACATCCTTCCATTTTTTGACTTAGAGAAGTGTTTAATAGTAGTTTTGTAAGATTCACTACCTGAAAATTTATAGTGTTGGTATCTTGTTTTGAAACTGCCAGCCCTGCCAGAAACCAAGAGATTATATGAAAAAGCAGAATAATAGGTGAAATAAAACTTAATTTTGTAATGAAAAGTAGTGTGGGCTTTTGAAGTATTTCAAATATGAAATAGTATGGTAGTATTGAGAAAAGCAAAGCTTTTTAAGATAAGGTGATCTTATGAAAAGATAAAATTTAATTCATTTTAATAAATACCTGGAACGTCTAATAATAACAGATCAAATCATAAAAATCTTTTCTGTAAGCAGAATTCTTTTAATAAATGTTGAAGCTGTTAAGCCATGAGGATAACCTGTGGCTCCCCCATATAAAAGGATAAGAAGGAAGTTAAGTTGCATCACTTGTATGTGTGTTTGTGGTATGTGCTGTGGATCTTTAGGTCCGTTTTTTTTTAAGCCTTTTTCATCACGGCAGATTAGCTATTTCTGAGGCAACTGAGCAAGAAGACAGTTTTGTTGTCACATTAAGATCTTTTGTTTATAGTTTATTGTTTACTTCTCTAGCTGTGAAGAGCAAAATTCCTTCTTTGGAATTAGGGTAGTGTTTGTCAAAGGATATCCTTGGTGTGTCTGTTGTGAAATGTGCGGAGCTTTTTTTTTTTTTTTTTTTTTTTGAAAAAAGAAAAAAGAAAAAAAAAACCCAACAAAAAACCTGGAAGATTCATTTTCTCTCCTTAAAGAGAGCTTAGCATATAAAGCCTTAGGTGTCATAGTGAACGTGGCCTAGGATCATTTCCACAGGGTACTGAAGCTGATAGGAAATGACTTCCTGAGTCTCTGACATCTCTCCACTGCTTACAGAAATATTACAGGCTGAACTGGGAAAGAGGGGAAAAAATCCCAAACCTTCTAACCCTAGCAACTAGGGACCAGTGCAGGAAGAGGAAAGGTGTATTTGTGTTTTGCAGCAATCTATGAAAAGGAATCTGGACGAGGGCCTGAAGGGAGAAAGAAAATGTGAATAGAAAATTAAATGAGAAGATGCCTTGTCTGGTCAGGAAGAGTGGCATAGGGTGGAAATCATCCAAAATGGACAGGGACTACTTAGTGTCTGTAGTAACAGTTCTCCACTTGCTTAAATAGCAGAGCTTTGTGTAGTGGATCTGAAGGCTGGCTGTTCCTGCTGTTGAAGCAATGCAAGACCACAGTGTAAAACTTCTTTAGGTTAGATTTTTTTTTTTTTTTTTAAGAAATGTGAAAACCAAATACCACAGAGATGTATAAATCATGTATAACCCTAACTTACTCTTGCCATGCCTGCATATTCTAGCAATCTGCATTTCAAAGCTTTTCTGCCTCTGTCAGTGTTTAGATCAGAGGGTGCTCATCATTCAGTGAGCTACTGTGGGCTGGTGGAGGTGGTGTTCTTGTTGTGGTTCTAACTGTGGTATCAGTACATCAGGTGTACTCCTCACAGCATATTTTAGATACAGTGGTCTTTGCCTATTTTATTGATGCATTGAGGAAGTTTTGGGCAGAATCAAAGCAGCTTTGCAATCAAAACAAATCAAGCTTTGAGGGCTCACCTTGAGACATACAGGACTGACTTTTTCAATGAAAAGCAATTCATGTTTGAGGCATAGATCCTATTAGCCTCAATTTAGCATCACTTCTGGAAATTGGACTGGGTATCAGGCACCCTGAAAATGGGAAACATGCAATTTGAGATTTCCTTATAGAAGGATTGGTGTTGGGTTAGGTTGCATGTAAGGACTCTCTAGCTGCCTAAAATTTCCCAGCAGTGTTCCATAATGGCTTGCTTAACTGAATCATTTTGGCATTGTTAAGTGTCATAAGCTTAAAACTTAAGTTTTACTTTATGCGTGAAAATGTGCAAATGCACATTTTGCATACATGTAMAATGATAGTCCACAGCTTTTTGGACTTTGGGGGCCATCCGAACTCTTGGTATTAGTATTCTAAGTGTCACAACAGTGAATTTTTCTTGTGGCTCTCGTTGTCAGTAAAGCAGCCCATTAATAGTCTTGTCGCAGTTCTTTTGGGGGCAGTGTGCCTTGTGTGTGTCATTGGTAAGCTTTCTGCTTGAATGGAGAGTGTGAGGAAAATAGTATTTTCTCTTGTGAATGAGAACTGTAATATAGCCCCACAAAGTAGAAAGGGAGACAAATTAACAGTGCACTGATGTTTGTTTTCTAACTCTTAAGTGCTTACCTTTACATATTCACTGGTATTTTTAAATGGAAAAAAGAAAAAAAATCATGCTCCCCATACTGTTTAGTCCTTACAACAGAAGAGCAAAACTAAACCCAAACTTCAAGCATCTGAATTAAACTCTCAGCTTTGCTTCAGACTAATTCATGTCAGATGATTTCTGCAACTATTCTCAGTTTGCAAAAATCTTACATGCTTATTGAACTAGCTCTTAATGTACCTTTGAAAAGAATGTAATCTGTTTCTTATATGCCACATCTAAAGACTTTTTAGCTACTTGAATCGATCTGCTTTAAATGATCTGAGTCCATGACTGATTATCAAATTCTTATGTGTGAATACATTCTTATGCTGTTGTGCATAAACAGGAAATAAAATCCATCTGCAAGTGTCACAGCCATCTTAATGTACTCCTATACTGGGTATTCTCAGGTAGTTTATTCTTCCAGTTAGCTATCCTTTCTATAAACCTAGGATCCCATTTGCTGTGACCTCTGTGGGTAAGAGAAAAATGAGATTGTAGTCTGCCCTACTACTGAAATTAGGCCAAGTAGTGACTAATGAATATAGCAGATGTTTCTACTTTTGAAGACTTTTTTTTTTTTTTTTTTTTTTGGAAAGAATTTTATTGACCAATTTATCCTTCCTCCCAGGAGAAAATGGGACAGCAGTGTAGCTGAGATCTGACAACTCATTACGTAAGAGAAGAATGTATTAATATTGACCCTTGCTGTGTTGACAGTAGGGTTTGAATTTAACCTTCTGCTCTTTTAATTCCAGAAACCACATCCAAATAGAGTTTTCTTCAAATCATTCAGCTACTGTGACACCTTGTGATGTCAGCCATGTTTTAAAAGGCTTGAAATACAACAAGCCATTTTTTTTTTCTTGGTTACACTTATATGCAAGCCCAGGGTGACTCCGTTGACTTCATAGCTTTACTCCAGATATTTATTCATCTTACTGAGATTGTAATTTGACCACTGACTTTGAACAAACAACTCATGTTTGATTTGGTTTGCCACTGGGATAGGAGGTCTGTGGAGCTAGAAGGTTATAACAAATTCCCTCTCTCCCTTTGTTGCTGAGTTCTCAAAGGCATTCATCTGCAACTCATTATCTTAAGCATGGGAGAGGATTGCTGTGTTGAAGTTTCATACCAGAAAGTGCAAAAACTCTAGAAATGAGGTTGCCTGGAAAAAGTTCCTTTTTGTGCTGTAGGGGATCTTCTATCTTCTTGTCCAGGCAGGAAAGTAAATAAAGCAACTGTGAGGACTTCTATGACAGATAGCAAGATAGCAACAGGAGATTATTATAGTAGAATAATTCATCTGTGCTAGTATTGAGAATTATACTGGAAAGGAAAACTAAAGAGATAATGGAGTTGCTTTAGGGTTTACAAAATTTTGTACCAACAGTAGTCTAGAGAGAGAGTTGCAAGCTTTGAAGATGCTATCATAGGAAAATACAATAATGTGACATTACCCCATATCCTTGTTTTCACTTTACCTGCTACTGAAATAGGTTTATTTTAATGTTAAAAATTGATTCCCGCTATGTGAAAAATACAAATTAATGCCATTGAAATGTCAAGCTTGAAGACTATGTGACAGAGTTTTCTTAACTTTTGTTAGTTTTGATCGCAGTCTTCCAAAGATCCATTAGTAAAGTGCCATTTCATGGATGTGACATCTGTATTGAAAAAGAGATTGTGCATGCAGCAAAACTTATGTGTGAGGTTTAGAATGGCTACAGTTGAATTCCTGCACAAACGAGTGTTGCACAAAAAGCGTTTGAGTTGAACGTGAGTCTTATGAGCAGAGTTTTTTGAGAGGGACTTGTCAGGTGCAAGCTCCTTAGTATGCTTGTTTTGCGATTACCCCTCCCAGAAGGCACTCTCCTGAGATCTGCTTGTATGCAGAGGGGGAACTGGGTTTATATAGAGGAAAAGAACCTTTAAAGACTACTTATGTAGCCTAATGTCCTCAGTCGTCTTTCATAGCAGCTCCTCCAAGGGGATGCTGCACTCCATAATGCCCCATGTTCCAGGGATCAGAGGAGCGAATGGCACCTTCTGCAGATGGAGCATGGTGTTGAGAGGCTCATCTCCCTGGCATCTGCTCATTTGCATGCATCTGTTTCCATAAAGCCCAGTACTCTGCTCTTACTCCGCACACTTCAGTTCTATCTTCCTGCACCCATGAGCTAAGGATGCAAGGGTATTTTGAGCAGCTCATGTTGGTGATCTGAGCATCAGGAACCTGTGACCTTGCAAACYGATTTTCTTCGATCCCGCTCTGTTCTGCTGTTCAGGAAATCTTCTCAAGTGCAAGAGGTGAAATCAAGAATGATGTCATCAATGTGTAACTATTAATCAGTGTAGGAATTCTGCTTTTCCAGGTGGGAAACAGTTAACAGCACTTATTCTCACATATGCATAGAACATGTACAATAAACTATGCACAAAATCAAACACCTAAATGAATAGCATTATTTAGGGCATGCTTTCAGAAATAAAAAAAATCAAACTTGCTTGATAAGCAGGTAGCTGCATCATTTGCACTGCTTGTTTGCAGATTTCTGCTGAGGGGAAAGGCTAGAGTAGTGTGGGTTCACAAACTGGTTTGTTGTCTTGAGACACACAGTTAATGTGAGAAGAGTTGGCTTGGAAAGCCTTTTTCTGTGCATGTACGTTAGTCTCTTCAACTTCTTCATTTCCCTCAAAAGATTCAAGAGGGGTAAACTTAAAAGGTCACCAACTCTTCAACCTTAATTTTGCAGAGATTCAGCGAGTCCCATGCTGAGATGAATGGATGAGTTAAACTTGGGAATGAGCAGTACTTAAATTTCTTTTGAACTACAAAGTTTAAAGAATAGGCTGACATTTGTAAAGTGCTGTTTTGGAGGAAAAAGAGGCCATTCTTGATGTTCAGATAAATCTCATTCAGTTTATATAAATAATCCATCCTTACCTCTGTGAGGCAACGTAGATTTCAAATTGGCTGGAAAAAGCAGATGCTAGAGCACTTAGAGAACTTCATTTTTAAACAGAAATGATTATTTTGCTTTAATACCTAGACAAGTGCTCTCCTGTGGTAGCATCCCTGTTATGACTTGTGTGAGTACTGACTGCTCTCATGTGCAGTGTGGGCTAGACTTCTTTCCAGATGAAAAGTTGATACGTGTCCTGGTTGGGGTGGTGGAAGGGCAGTGACTGTCCCTCCAGTCTCTGGTTTTGGTGGCAGGGTACTTCAGCTCTGAGCTAGAGGAGCAAAGAACAGAACCAGATCTGGCAAAAATCAAGTCTGAGGTTTCAGTTTGAGGCCATATTAAATAGAGACTGTTTCAATTTAATGCCTTATGTGCCAGGAGGTCGCATGCGATTGAACAGCGTATCGAAAGCTGTGGGTTGGTAGGTTACTTTATTTATTTTTTAAAAAAAGCTTGCTTTGTTTGTTCCAGAATGCGGTGACTTCTTAGAGGTGGTCTTATTGTAAGACTTAATTGTGTTGCTTCTTCCTTTTTGTGCTTACATGTTTATATCTTTTAACTATGCATCTGAGCCTCCAGTCTGGTCTGCACCTTACTTCATGAGCTACTGTATGTAAGGGGCACATAGTGATAACTTACTATAAAGAGCTTTCAAGCTGTTGCTGTTCATGCTTGGCTTTGTGATGTGTCATGCAACTTAGCTGAGAAGGCTTCTAACCTAAATACTTTATTGTATTTCACTTGTCTTGTTGTTTGTCTTCCTGAGGTTATAAGCATCCTTGAAGACAAGAAGAAGCTTACAGATGAGTTCTGCATTCTCAAATTGTTTAGCTGAGCTTGGAATATCTCTCTCTTGGAGCAAGACAGAGGAGGAAAGAATAATGGAAAAAAAGACTGCAACTGAAGGGGGGGAAAAAGCTGGATAGGTTTTACAACCATAAATGGTAAAAGTAACCTTGCTCTGCTGCCAGCAAGCAGAACGACGAAATAAGGTTTTGATTTACAGGAACAGCTCAGCAAGGGCCTTGTAGAGTGCTTCATGCCTGCTATAAAAATGTGATTAGCTATAAAATGGGAGAGATTTAACAAGAGAATTTAAGCATCGGCAATAGCCCTGTTTTGTGCAGATCATGGATGCCTGCGTTCAGGATTCTGGGAATGCAAGTTGGTTAGAAAATGTCATATTTTCCAAAAAGGCAATGTTGGATTATTTTGACTTCTTACCTGAGCATATAAAATCTTGGTTCCTTACCTATTCACCATGAGGACTCAAAAATCAGGCAGTGTTTATCCTTGTAACTAGTTCTTCAGGTAGTTGTCTCCCAGGAGCTAGGCTTACAGTAAGCAGCCTACGGGACATACAGGAATGTATCAGATGCTTTTCCTTAAAGGCTTTCTCTTAATGTTGTTGTATAATCCATGCAGTCTCTCCCTACTTGTATATTACAGCTTTATTTTAGGAAGGTAAATTTGTTAGGGTTAAACTCATGCAGTCGGCCAGGTAGAACTTCCTGGCAAACGCCTTTCTCCAATTTGATATTGTCCAGGCTCCAGCCCTGAAGCAAAAGAATCCTGAAGTTCGGTTTTTCGAAAAAGAAGGCTCAAGAACGAGTGAGTTTTATCTTCAAATGTGCCCAGTGCAGTGAGGCGCTTGGGGAGAGGCTAGCGTTTTGGATCCCTGAAGTGATTCCTTGTGAGGACTCTAGTGAGGGAAGGAGGAAGCAGGGAAATTTGATTCCTTTCTGAAAAGTTGTCAAGTAAGTTGTGAAGAATTTATTGTCCTCTCTGAAAATTGAGGCCAAATATTTTCTGTAAAGGACTTGTCATTCTTTTTCAAAGACGTGACAAGAAGAGACTGTGTTGTGTTTCACTGTGTGACTTAGACCCAAGCTGGATTCTGAGATATTTATCTATTGCTTTTAATTAAGCCAAGTTAAACATTCTTCATTTGTTGCCATTATACCTCCATAGCATTACTGATGTTTCAGGTAGTCTAAAATCAACAGTTTCTGGAGTAAATACATCCCCGAGAGAGTATAAGGAGCAGAATTTCATTATTACTGCCAATTATGTTCTTTATATCAAAGATTGATTGGGAATCATCTCAAAGATAGTGGGGACACCAATTTAAGAGAACATATGTGCCTACGAATGTATGGATTTCCTAAGGTATCATTTTTCTTTCTTTTTAAATCTAATAAACCTTTTTCTTGTCCTCTAATGAAAAATAAGAGGCTTTTATGTTAGTTATTTGTGTGGATTGCCTGAAGATCATTATAACAGGCCTATCTTTATAGGAACTTAAAGATATAGTTTAAAATTTTGGTTTTGTATGGAGGATTATTAAAATTAAACATTTGAACTTTTGGATTTAATACTCCAAGCATAAATTCAGAATTGCAGTATTCTACTGAATGTGTACAACTGAAAACTAACAAATACACTAATAAATATGTAGTTTTTATACCTATTGTTATAATTCTATCAGTATTTCAATTATAAAATCTTCATTTCAAGGGTTTAAAACTTTATACACTTTTTATATACTTTGTCATTTGCACTGGGAGCTTTTTTTAAAATGTACTATTCTAAAAATCTGTTTGTTTGTTTAAGGATTTAAGGATAAAAGGTTAGTATTAGAAGTATTTATATTTTTTAAAGAAGCTTAATAGCACGTCTGAGAAATAAATGCAGAGCTCCTGCATGTGGCAATACACCTTCTACTAATTTGACTTGAAGGATATTTGCTTAATCAAAACAAAATGGTTTAAAATTTCCTTTTATTATTCAATCAATAAGGAAGACTTTTCAAATCACTAAGTAATATAAATTTCTTAGCTATAAAGAGTAATTTAGGTCTTTTACACAGGGAAAGTGTTGATTTTTATTTTATTTTATTTTTTTTTGTAATACTGTAATTAATGAACAGTCACTTTGGGGAGAAGCATTGCTAAATATCTCTTTTCCTACGGAAAAAGAACACAAAACAAAACAGGTTTTTTGGAGGGGTTGAGAGGGTTATTTGTTTTTTCCCCATGGCAAATTCTATATTGTTCATTAGTATCAGTATATACCCAGAAATCTTTTAATTGCAATAATTTTATGGCTTTACAAGTATGCTTGAATTAGGATCAGAAATTGATACTGATGCAGAATACTGATGCACAATATAGATTGGAATATCTTCTATTTGGCAAAACCTTAAGTTTAGCTTCTCTCCCTGTGATGATACGTACAATTTAAATATCCAAGCTTCAAAATTAAAATTAAGCTCAAAGATACAGAAGTAGCTGCTGAGTAATTATTTCTTAAAATGAAAAGGCTATTTTGCCATAAGTTTTGAATACAATTATCCTCCTAATCTGGAAGAATGTTGTGGTTAAATGCAGTGCATTCCCTCTCAAAGGAGGGATGTATTTCTTCAGTTGAAATTCCGGTCACTTTTTTTTTTTTTTTTTTTTTTTTTTTTTTTTGTAGTTTAGAAGCAGCAGGAGGATGAATATTAGGATAGTTCTGTTAATTCTGAAAACTTAGCTTATGACTGAGGTGAATGATAGTCTTTTGGCTTCTCAGAATGGTCATCTAATTTACCCATTGTGGAAAGTGATCCTTGGAAACTGAAAAACAGAGTAAAACTGCATTAGTGCGTATAATGTAGATGGACCTGAGCAGATACAAGATCCTGTGACTGTAAATGGGCAGAGATCCRTCACCTTGACCTTTGTGTATGTATTGTTGCTATGTAGTAACAGAAATCTCAGTATGTGCTGTTCCTTGTATAGGGCCTTCTCGTTACAAATCTCGAGTGAATGCGTCCACTTGAACAGTAGCGTGTTTGTTCAAGTCAAATGTTTGGAGGGAAATGCACAGCAGTGTCTTTGTTTCTTCTGATAATTACATTGTAGGAGGGAACATCATACTTTTAATTTTGCCTTTAAAAGGAAAGGTGCCTAGAATAGGATAGTTTCACTGTTGTGAGCGAGACCAAGGGTCTCCTCGCTATTTTGTAGGTGTGCTTTTTGCAGCTGTGAATGTGATCTGCTGGGTTCTTATGTCAGTTCCTAGTAGAAATGAGTCAATCTTCTCAAGGTTAAGCAGCATATCTAGTTACTTAGCAGTGATTTCTTCCTTTACACTTTCAAGTTGCAGAACTTAGGTGGCATCAAGTCATTCACTTCAGGTTTGGGAGGTGATTACTAAAAATCCAGGCCACCTCAGGAATCAATGGTTCACAGAGGTGCAAAAAGGAAAATGCACTGAACTATGATAAGACCTCTATTTTGCCCTTTTGGCCTTAGTTCTTTTTTGCCAAGAAACAGAAAACTGCTAAACAAGTCAAAGCTTGACATCCATCCTTCAGATTTACCATTGCTGTGAATAGGATTTGTGAATTTTGATCTCCAGGACTGACTGAGGAACATACACCTGTACTATGTTAAAAGGTTGGGATTGTGTGTGTGTGTGTTCTTTTTTTTTTCTTTCTTTTTTCTTTTTTTTGTATGATAGTCATGGTGTAATGACTGAAGATGACTTGTCTCTTCAAAATAAAAAGATACTACATCTTCTTAGGTCTTTATGTAAATGATTTTCTCCTGTCTGTCACTTACATGAAATGGAATTGCAGTCGTTAAAACCAAAGCTGAATCTTGCTGGACAGAAAACTAGTTAAAACTAAGCTGTCAGCCATCTTTTAGTGCAAATACAGACTTTTGTTGCCATAAACTTTGTTTCAGTCTCTATCCTACTGAATAAAGAAGAAATGCTGCAATGATAATTACCTAACCAACTTTAAGTTGTTTGGTGATCTGCAGAAAAGGAAGTGCCCATGCATGTTCTCATTAGCTGACTGCTGTCTTGTCAAGCCTAAAACAGCATTTACCTAGTCACTGAAGTTGATGAGGAGTAAAATTTGGCAGGAGCTTGCTGCTGCTTTGCACCTTTGCAGGTGTTTTGTCAAATGTTTTGGGCTGTCCTTTCAACCCCAAATTGATATCTAAGATGTATTGTGACTAATCCTTGTAGATATGGTCTTAGTACACAGGTTCACTTGCTTACATACTCCAAAAATGGAGTGATACTTGGCATAGCAGACCTAGTTAGAATTTGATTAATGAGGCTGTTTCATTGGTAATAACATTAATCTTTATATTTTTTATGTGTATAACATGTAACTTGCCAAAGAATAAAATGTATTACTATAAGGGATGATAGTGATATCTGTTTTATATATATATATTAAAAAAAAAAACACTCAAATGTAATATTTGTACCCAAACAATGGAAAATAGCATTTTCACACCAAGATAACACATCATAAATATGCTATTTTATGATTTAGTTATGTACACCTTTTACATGAACAAATGAATAAATGAGTCAGTCATGTACTTAGCACTGTGAATTGAGGTTTTTGCCCTGAACAGAGCATACTACTTCATAGTATAGCATATTAAAATATTTAAAACGCTTCATGAGTAAGACTATACAACTAGTATGTGGTATAAATTACTGAAGTGCACTAAGGGCATGGATATTGCTAACTCATCACTTCTCATTCTTTTCAGGAGTTGAAAAGAAAACATGTCCTTCTCCTCTCCTAAAAGGAGAGAGAGCTTGATGCTTCCCTTGCTCCTTCTCCTTCTATCTGGGAAAGGAAAGACTTCTCATCAGGGGAACCTTGAGTAATTGCAGCATGTTATGTGAACATACAAACCTATATGCAGAAGCACTTCCTTATTCATCACTGTAGTAAAAATGAACTGGAGATCTTTAGCTGTGTTGCTCCAATTTCATCTTTTTTTCCAGTGTTGACTGTGTATTATCTTGCACTTGTATCATAACTTTGGGAATTCTGGGCATTCGTATTTGGTAGCAATAGAATATGAAGAAATACGGATGGTTTTGTGGTGTGTGGACATCTTTTGGTTTGTTTTTTTTTTTAAGCACCCTAACCATTTTTCACTCTGAGGGTAGTCCCATTGGTAGGCAGCAGTGGATCAGTGCCTTGTTCTCGAGTTGTAAACTTGCACTTCATGAAAACACATTCTTTACTTTCTTATGCTGGTTTATGAGAAGGTGGAAGAGACCCTAGACCTTGTACTAACTAATAACGAAGGACTGGTTGGAGATGTGAAGGTTGGGGGCAGCCTTGGCTGCAGTGACCATGAGATAGTGGAGTTCAGGATCCTGCGTGAGAAAGCAAGCCAGTAAGTAGGATTGCAACCCTGGACTTCAGGAGAAGCAGATTTTGGCCTCTTCAGGGATCTACCTGGAGGAATCCTATGAGCTAGGGCCTTGGAAGTAAAGAGGGGTGCAAGAGAGCTGGACCCCCAAGCATCACTTCCTCCAAGATGAAGAGCAATGCATCCCTATGAGTAATAAGCCCAGCAAAGGGGATAGGAGACATGCATGGATGATCAAGGAGCTCCTGGCAAAACTTAGACAGAAGAAGAAAGTACACAGAATGTGGAAGAGGGGACAGGCTACGTGGGAGAATTACAGGAATGCTGTTAGAATATGCAGGGATGCAATGAGGAAGGTTAAGGCTCATTCGGAATTAAATCTGGCAAGGGATGTCAAGGACAACATGAAGGGCTTCTTCAAATACATCAGTAGCAAGAGGAAGGCTGGGGAAAATGTGAGCCTGCCGCTGAATGGGGTGGAGGCACTGGTGACAGGCTACAGAGAAGGCAGAGTTACTGAATGCTGCCTTTCCTTCAGTCTTCACTGCCAAGGGCAGCCCTCAGGAATTCCAGACCCTGGAGGCAAGAGAGAAAGTCTAGAGAAAGGGAGACATTCCCTTGGTCAAGGAGAATTGGGTTAGAGATCTTTTGGGCAAGCTTAACATCCACAAATGCATGGTCCCTGATGGGATGCACCCTTGAGTGCTGAGGGATCTGGCGGATGTTGTTGCCAGGCCGCTCTCCATTATCTTTGAAAGGTCATGGAGAACTGGAGAGGTGCCTGAGGAGTGGAAGAAAGCCAGTTTCACTCCAGTCTTCAAGAAGGGCAAGAAGGAGGACCCAGGCAACTACAGGCCAGTCAGCCTCACCTCCATTCCTGGAAAGGAAATGGAACAACTCATTCTGGATATCATCTCCAAGCATGTGGAGGTCATGGAGGCCAAGAAGGGCAAATACAGGTCCTGCACCTAGGGAGGAATAACCACATATACCAGTACAGGCTGGGGGCTGACCTGCTGGAAAGCAGCTCTGCAGAGAAGGACCCTCGGAGTCCTGACGGACAACAGGTTGACCATGAGCCAGCAATGTGCCCTTGTGGCCAGGAAGGCCAATGGTATCCTGGGATGCATTAGGAAGACTGTTGCCAGCAGGTCGAGAGGTGATTGTGCCCCTCTACTCAGTTTCGGAGAGGCCTGATCTCGAGTACTGCGTCCATTTCTGGGCTCCCCAGTACAAGAGAGACATGGAGCTCCTGGAGAGAGTCCAGCATAGGGCTACAAAGATGATCAGAGTGCTGGAGCATCTGCCCTATGAGGAATGGCTGCAAGAGCTGGGCCTGTGTAGCCTGGAGAAGAGAAGGCTAAGATGTTTATGGACATCTTATCAATGTGTATCAATACCTTTATGTAGGGTGTCAAGAGGATGGGCATTAAGTCTTTTCGGTGGTGCCCAGCCACAGGACAAGAGGCAACAGGCACAAACTGAAACACAGGAAGTTCCATCTGAATATGAGGAGGAATTTCTTTCCTGTGAGAGTGACAGAGCACTGGACCAGGTTGTCCAGAGAGATAGTGGAATCTCCTTCTCTGGAGATATTCAAAGGCCACCTGGACGTGATACTGTTTAACATGCAGGTGACCCTGCTTGATTAGGGGTGTTGGACTAGGTGGTCTCCAGAGGTCCCTTCCAACCTCAACCATTCTGTGATGCTAACTTAGTTATGGGCCCAGGACTTTTGACTGAATATGCAGTGTGGAATCATTCTAGTAGATTTAGTCAGGTCTGGTCAGTGATATAAGGCTGTACTATTTTGCAAGAACATACCATTTTCTGGATGCTTCTCTGAATGAGGTGTGATGCATCAGCACCTTTATGGACTGAAAGATGTTCCTTCCCTGTACCTCTGTAACTTTGCCACAAAACGAACAGCTAGGTACCACTGGCAGACCTGCTAGCCTGCTTAACGTAGAAAAGGAAAAAAAGGAGTGATCATCTTTTTCCATACTTAGGAATATAAAGCTGAAGAAAATGGAGCTTCTGTTGACCTCCTGAATTCTACAAAGAAGTTGTTATTGGACAGAATGGAAGAGACTTGTTTTGTTCTCCCCGTGTCCGGCTTTTATCCTGACCCAATTAGGATATGTCCTCTGGCTAGTAACCTGCTTGTAAATATGTTAGAATTAATTCCACTGGAGATTGCATAGGGTACTTAGAGTGTGGAAGACCATTACCAACTGTGTAAAACTACTGAATGGTTCCACATGTTGAAGGGTCTCTTTTCATTCACATCACTACCAAAAATTCTCTGGAAGGCACACTCTTGCTTTCAGGTATTTAAATTTGGCTCTGTGAAGTGTAACGTAACTTTCTTCACTATCTTCCTGTCCTTGGCTGTATTTTCTTGTCCCTTATATCCTCTGTGCTTACAGTACTTAGTTGTGCCCTTTTGAATCCTTAAAATTCACAACTTTCTTTATTCTTGTCCACATTCCATTTTATACCCATAGAAATTAATTTAATTTCCTGTGCATAGCTACCCCCCCTTTTTTTCCTCGATCTGCAACTTTGTGCTGTTTCTCATTATCCTTTGCTGTCAGGTTTTGTGAAAAGTCAAGTGGAGAGGGTTTAACTTCCCTATTACCAATTACAACCACCATCCAACCCTTCTCCCCCACTTCTTTAATAGACCTAGAAATATTAATTGATCTAATGTTGATGCACAAAAATTTCTTTTTGACTTTTTAAGCTTGGAGTTTAGTGATAGCTGATGTTTGAGTGGAGAGACTTTCCCCTGTGGCATTTCTGTTCTTTGCCCCTCTCTGTCTGCATCTGTCATTCTTTTTATGCAGGAATTTGTGAAGCTACATAAAGCTAGATTTCTCAGCAAAAGGGCAGAGATAGTGTTGCCTCGCCATCAGTGTTCTGCTTGATTTTGCATGGAGGTGGCAGTTCTGTGAGGTTCTATGAAGTACTGCTGGGTAAAACTTGAGCATTTTCTTAACAGTGCAGGTTCTATAATTTAAGTTTATTTTGCTTTCCTCTGTTAATTTTGGTAGTTTGGCACCCTCCACATAAGTCTCATACTACTTTCATGGTCACAATGAATAGTCAAATGTCTGTAGCCGTTCTGCCTCTCACAGTGACATATCCTTGTGCCAGCTGTGGAGTGAGTCGGCATCCAGCGTGAATATGTTCCCTTGCTTGGGACTGCTTGTCACAGGTATGATTTTGAAACAGATCCTTTTGGAATAGAAGGTCACTGGGCTTTTTTTAATTAGCAGTTAAGGATATTGAGAGTACATGGTTTTGGAAGTACCCTTTTCTGGGCAGACTGAACCTGTGAGTCTTCGCAGTGGGAGTGACCCAGGATGATGATAATCAATATGGTCAAGAAAGCGGAGGATGTATTGACGAGTTTGTTTCAAGAAGGCATAGATAGGAATTCGTCCTATGAAAGGAACATTACTGCATCTTTACTCGAGTCTTCCTAAATTTCCTGTTAGAAAAACAGGTCATGTTAGTATTTAGTCCTTCAGAAGGTTTCATCTATTTGTAAATAAATTTTACAGATGAATTTGAAGCTCACAACTGCCTACGTTATTTTTGTGAGTCTTCAAATATACGAGTCAGCCTCTGAACTAGCTTTTGTCTCAGGGTGAAATCGTAAGGGTCTCCTGTTCCATAATAAAAATGGAATGTTAGGTATTTGATTAGTGGAATCTTAAGCAATGTCATGAGATGATTGAAGATGCTTTTAGAGGAATCCAAGTATAGTACTTGGTGACTCACTACTATAGGCTGGGGAGGACCGCTTGATACCTGTCCTGAAAAAATAATCCACTAAGTAGGACTTTCTAGTTGTAAACTACATTAAATTTCCTGCTTTGTTTACACACAGAGTTGATAATTCTTGCAAAATGTGCATTTGTGTTCCTTTTGCACTATATACTATAATTCTAGGATGAAGAATTTTAGACTTTCATAACAGCATCTTCTTGACAGAAGAACTCTCCTGCTAGAGCAGCAGGGCATGTGTTCGTAAATGCTGCTTTTATTCCAAGTTGGATTAAACCTAGAGAAAAGAAAAGCCTTTTATATTTCAAGGGACAACAATTTGAGGAGAGTAGCAAGTGGATTGGGAAGAGTGAACTTCAGTACGTACCTTATACTGGTGTGCAGTTTAATACCAGTAGAATTATACTTGCACTAGGGATTGTATAGACTTAATTACACTTCCTAATCGGTAGTTCAGTACAAGAAACCTTCACTGTAATGTATGAAAGGTTGTTCTTTTCTTTTGTTCTCTGTTTTTGTGATTTAGGACAGATCTGCAAAGTATGTCAATAACATAGTTGCAGCATAACTTGAAAACCCAGTGTTTGATAGTTCAAGGAGACAAGAAGGATGTTTTGACTGTGGAGTAACTTCATCACAGACCTGACGTGTTTCAGTTAAAAAATCATATTTTCCAATGGTGTATTAGAGAATCCTGTCTTTATCATGCATTAGAGTGTGTGTGCTGCTTAGAAGTTCATTGTTTACACTGTATCTGTAGAACAGCTAACAAAAAAAAAAAAAAAAACAAAAAAAAACAAAACAAAAAAAAAAAAACCCCGAACCTTAAGTCTGGTTCAGCTGTGGGTAACGGGGTTAACAAAGAGAAGCAGGTACTGCTGTTTATTTGACAGTTTAATTTTGGAGGGAATCTAAGTGGCCAGAAGCACAAAAAGATGATTTCAGGCTAGGTTTACTCAGTGTAAATTCTTTGAGGTAAAAATTTGATAGTTACAGTTCAGTGTTGCATGCTTTGATTCTCTACAGTTATCTGTGCTGACTGAGTCCCATGAGGCAGATAGTGACATACTGTGTATTTCAAATAGATACAACTGAATTACAGATATCAGCTAGAGTTTCATGGCTAAACAAGGGCGCTCAAAGAGAAGGCAGCACAGCTTCATGAAGAAATGCGAGTCAGTGTCTGAAGAAACCACTTTGTGAAGTTTCATTCTTAGATGGATTTGGGGCAAAGCCAAGTGTGGCAATAATTGGATTGTCTCAGGGAGCTGGAGCTGCTGTCAAGAAAGGGATAAAACACGAGAAGACTTTGACCAGGCTTGTCTAATTACCAGTGGGAGTATTGGCCATAAGCTTGAGCCGTCAAGAGAAAGTCTACCCTATTTTCTGTCTTTTTTTTATTATGTTTTGTCATAGTCAATTCATCTACTTTTGAGTAGGTTGTTATCCCTAGGATTTCAGACACAAGGACTCAGTCCATTAGCTTGCCATGATGCTTCCTGGTGGGAAAATCATTTAGCTCTTTTCTGTCAGTTGCTAGTGCAAATGAGGGACTAACAGCCTTATCCATCCTTTTCCTAGCTGACTGTACCTGGAGAGTAGTATCTGGAATATGCAAAAATCTTTTTTGAAAATGGAGTTGTGTTCTTCACTGTTGTTTTATTGAAAAACAACTCTTTATGATTTTGTAGGCTGTTACCTAAATTCAGTTTGTTATCGTTCTGTTCAATCAATTTGGGAAGATTAAACTTAAGTTGTCCTAGCAGTCCTTGCATGGTGGTGAAATGCCAAGCAGTGAAGAGAGTTCTATTTAATGTAATCTCCTGAACATTTTCTGGAGAGCTGTGTGTACTCTACTTTTCCCTTGGTACTAATTGATTTTTATTTTATGATCTTCTGTACTTTTCTTCACCAGAAGTGTTTCTATCCTTCTAGCCTTTACCTTTGATACCTGCTGTCCAAGTTATTCAAGCTTTTCAGTGTTGGAATAATGCTGGAATCTTTTGCAGTTGCTCTGATATGAATGAGGTTCAGAATATTTACATCTGGGTGAGTGCAGGATTTGTGAGCAAAAATTTGACTTATTTACGTAATCTTTGTCTATATGATTGCTGCCTGTTTGTAGCTAAAGAATGCCTTTGGGGTCAGCAGAGGAGGATATCCTGTTTAAAATTAGCACTAATCTTTTCAGTTAGCAGAAACGAGTCTTTAAGAATCTTTAGGAAAAGATTATTTTTGAGAAAAGTATGATTGCTGTTGCTCAATAGCAAAAAATATAATTTTGAAAGATGTTTATGCTCCTCTTCCAAATGTTAAGAGTATAGGTATTATCTTCCTGTAGTAGGAAGAGCAGAGCACGGTTACGGTGCCAGATGTGAACTGTATTAATTACGCTTTTGGAAAAAGCGTAAATTCTTCCAAGAGATATTTTCCTGTAAAAATGTGTCTTAATGCACATTTCACCCTCTTTGGAGGTGATTGTTTAGCAAAATCCAAGAAAACAACAGTTGTCATTTGGAAGTGTTTTCACATACAGAAATTACTACTTTCAGCTGTGAAAATAACAGGCTTTTCCTGCTTTTAATGTTAATGCTGAATCTGTTCTGATGCCCTTTGAATGTAACTTCTTCACAAAGAAAATACCTTAGGGGCTGTACGTATATAGAAGCCTCAGATTAAACTCTTTTATTATTTGTACTGACGTAATCTAGTAGTGGTAGTTATCTCATGATTGGCTAACTGCAGAGTGCTTTCAGACATTTGCTATTTTTGAGCAAGAATCTCCAGTCTATCACAAAAAGGGATATTTCAAAACACTGGCAATCAGGTTCAATTGATATGTCATACTGTGACTTTTCCTTAAAGTAGTGTGGTGTTTCTTCATGGTACCCCATCTTAGTGTAGTCTTACTCTGTGATAAGAGGAGTTCTGGCTTCTGGAGTAGTGTTTTGGCCTTTTCCAAGATTTTCACATTTGTGTATCATGACTCCATAAAGGGAGATATGAATAGAAGTCCTTCCGGAAATATGTGGTACTGGATAACTGACAGTAAAACTTCTTGTTGGTGTACTGCTTTCTCTGACAATTAAAGTCTTATTAAAGGAGAAAAAGCTCTGTATAAAACAGCTGTATGTGCCACCCAGTGAGCACTTCAGGCTAGTGTGGTGGGGAGTAGCTGTTTATGTTCTTGAGAGCAAAGGTAAGATCACCATTTGCCTGTTTTCTTCAACTTCCTCCCCCTGCCCAGAAGTGGATCAAATTGAGTCAGAGATTTCCACTGGCTGCATTGGGAGCCAGTGGTCACCTGCTGGGCTTGTCTGTGGTTTGGAACCCTCCTGTCCTGGTTGGCAAGGTAGGCATCAAGTGAGAAGATGCAATATTAAGTCAATTTTGAGATTGTTTCAGACAGCAAGGATGAAAGCACTTTAATGCAGGAGAAATTTTGAAATGAGCCTGTGGGTACTGACCATCAGTCAACAGTTGCCTTTCAGGCAAAGGTGATTGAGAGTATTCAGGACTGCATTTTGAAGAGCATTGCCAGTGGGCCGAGGCAGGTGATCCCTCCCTTCTGCTCAGCCCTGGTGAGACCATATCTGGAGTACTGTGTCCAGTACTAGGCTCTCCAGTGAAGGGGAGAGATGGAGCTACTGGAACGAGTCCAGCAGAGGGCTACTAGGATGGTGGAAGGGTTGGAGCMTCTCTTGCTTGAGGAAAGGCTGAGCGAGCTGGGACTCTTCAGCCTTGAGAAGACTGAGAGGGGGACTTCTCCATGTGTATAAGCATCTGAAGAGAGAGTATCAAGAGGATGGGGCCAGACTGTTTCCAGTGGTGCCCAGTGACATGATGAGATGCAATAGTAACCAACTGAAACACAGGAAGCTCTGTCTGAACTTAAGGAAAACCTTTTTTCCTATGAGGCTGACTGAGCACTGGAACAGGTTATGCAGAAAGTTGTAGAGTCACCCTCCTAAGAGATGCTCAAAAGCTGCCTGCATGGGATCCTGGACAGCTTGCTATGGATGACTTTGCTTGAGCAGGGGTTTTGGCTTTGATGATCCCCAGAGGTCCCCTGCAACCTCAACTATTCTGTGGTTCTGTAGTGTCTCTGCAGGTGAGATGCAGGAGCATGGAGGCCCAGCTAGTGTTTCCTGAATCCTGCCAGTGCAGGAAAAGTTTTGAGGAGGAGTGAACAAGGCCTGAGGATCATCTCTGGACTGCGCAGCTGGTGTTGCTGTCAGGGCTTTGGCTTCTACAGCCTAAAGTTAAATGGTTGAGGAAATCAAGGTCTGCTACAGAGAGACAGGCTTCCTCTGACAATGTAGGGCAAGAGCATCCTAGTGTGGAGACCGCCCTGGGAGGAGAGCTTTAAAGCAGGAAGGACAGGGAAGGGAGACTGTGCTGCAGAGTCAAGTGAGGTGGTAGTGCCCAGGGCTCAGAAGCACATGGTATGGGGTAGTGGGAATAAAGGAAGGACCTGGATTGATAACAACAGGAGAAGGAGCATCTACCTGTCATGTGTGCCCAGAAATGTGCGCAGCCTGGGAAATGAGCAAGAGGAACCAGAGCTCTGCATGTGGTCAGACAACTTCAACTGCATTGGAGTAACTGAGAGAGCTCACGTGGCAGGAGTGCTATGATGGATGGGTTCACGCTCCTCAGGAAACTTGGACAGGGCAGAAGAGGAGGGAGGTGTCCCTGTATAAAAAGGAGCAGCATGGATGGGATCCGAGTGATGCATAAAAGCCAGCGGCTCACCTGCAATAACAGCTTCCACCTCTAAGGGACCCTCACACATTCAGGCCCTTTGCATGAGGGCAGAGACCAAGAGGCCTCCTCACAAAGCGGGTGGTAGGCAGGAGCAGCTGGGCGTCTGCTGACCCCCTGGGCCCAGAGCGCCCGGGAAGGGGCCCTGCACCGGGCGGAGCCCGAGCTGAGGGGAGAGGCAGGAGGAGCSCGGGAGAGAGGGAGCTTGTGGTCGGGGTAGAGGTGACCCRTCAGGGGTGCCTAACTGTGATGTCACAGCTCGCCCAGGAAGCCGATTGGCCGGAGGTGGTGTCCTTGGGCCTGCCTTGTGAGGTCCTGGAGCGCGTCACCAGGCGCAGGCCTTGGCGAGGCCGGGGTGGGGGCCGGCAGGGCTCAGAGGCGGCAGGCAGCAGAGGAGCAGCAGCGGCCGCAKAGCCCCAGGGGCGGCCAGCGACAGGGAGAGCAGGTTTTGGCTTGCTGCAGGCTCTGGTGGTCGGCGTCCCGCGGGCAACGGTCCCCAGGGGCAGCGGGGCCCAGCGCAGYGGCCTCCTCCGCACAGACAAGCTTCTCGGAGAGCAGGAACTGCCCATTCCTGTGGCCACCAGCAGCAGGAGAAGGCCCCTGCACCTCAACAGGAAACCGTTTACTGAGGCCCAGCACCAGCAGGAGACCTGTGGAGGTAAAGATGGGCCTGGACTCCCTGGGAAGGTGACTGCAGTGTTTTCTGGGCTCCCCTGGACAGCATGAGGAAAGCTGAAGCCCAGGCAGCGGGGATATCAGAGCAGCACAGTGCTAGTTAATGAATCTAAGTCAAAGGGATGTACATCAGGCATGATGTTGCTTGCTGGTTGTTTCTGGATCACAGAATCATATAGCAGGCAGTACAGAAAAACACTTGCTTAGAAAAATTAAAGGAACTCGTGCTTGGAAAAACCCCATGGGATAGGACCATAGGAGGAGGATGTCTCCTGGCAATGTTGAAATAGAAGAAGTTAAATGGAAGGTTGAAGCAGGAATAGGTCACTTTGGAGGAATACAGGGATCATGGAGAATCAAACAGAATCAGTAATGTTGGAAGGGACCTCTGGAGATCATCTAGTCCAACCTCTTCACTCAAGCAGGGTCATCTAGAGCATGTTAGACAGATTATATCCAAATGGGTTTTGAATATCTCCAGAGAAGGAGATTCCACAACCTCTCTGGGCAAGCTATGCTAATGCTCTGTCACTCTCACAGCAAAGAAGCTCTTCCTTATATTCAGGTTGAACTTGCTCCGTTTTAGTTTGTGCCTGTTGCCTCTTGTCCTGTCACATGACACTACTGAAAAGAGTCTGACCCCATCCCCTGGACACTCTCCCTTTAGATACTTATCCACATTGGTAAGATTTCAGTCTTCTCTTCCCCAGGCTAAAGAGGTCCAGCTCTTGCAGCCGTTCCTCATAGGGCAGATGCTCCTGCGCTCTGATCATCTTTGTAGCCCTATGCTGGACTCTCTCCAGGAGCTTCATGTCTCTCTTGTACTGGGGAGCCCAGAACTGGACGCAGTACTCCAGATGAGGTCTCCCCAGGGCTGAGTAGAGGGGGGCAGGATCACCTCCCTCGGTCTGCTAGCAACCTTCTTTCTAATATGCCCCAGGATGCCATTGGCCTTGTTGGCCACAAGGACACATCTGGCTCACGGTCAACATGTTGTCTGTCAGGACTTCCAGGTGCTTCTCTACAGAGCTGCTTTCCAGCAGGTCAGCCCCAAGCCTGTAGTGGTGCATGGAGTTATTCCTCTCTAAAGTGATGATTTTGATCATGATGATGCTGATGGATGATTTTCAGGTATTTTGGGATGCAGCTAGGAAGGCCAAGGCCCACATGGGTTTGCTTTTGGGGAGGTCGATCAAAGACAACAGAAAGGGATTCTATAAATAGTCAGTAACAAAAGAAAGATTAGGGTAAATATGAGCCTGATGCTGATTAGGACAGGGTCCCAGGTGACAAGGGATAGAGAGAAGGCAGAGGTACTGAGTGCCACCTTCGCCTCAGTCTTTCCTAGGAAGACTGTCCCTCAGGAATCCCAGGCCCTAGAGAAGAGGAGGCAAGTCTGGAGAAAGGAGGCATCTCCCCAGGTGAGGGAGAATTGGGTTAAGGATCTGTGTAGCAAATGGGACATGCACAAATCCATGGTGTCTGATGGGATACACCCATGAGAGCAGAGGAAGGTGACGGTTGTCATTGCAAGGCTACTCTCAATCATCTTGGAAAGGTCATGGTGATCAGGAGAGGTGCCTGAGGCCTGGAATAAAACAAATGTCCATCCGTTCTTTCAAGAGGAGAAGAAAGAGGACCTAGGGAACTAGAAGTCAGTCTGCCCCACCTTAATCCTTGGAAAGGTGATGGAGCAGCTCATGTTGGATATTGTTTCGAGGGATGTGAAGGATAAGAAAGTGATCAGGAATAGTCAGCATGGATTCTCAAAGGGGGAAATCACGCTTAACCAAACTGATGGCCTTCTGTGATGGAGTGACCAGCTGGAAAGATGAGAGAAAAGCAGTGGATGTTGTCTCCCTTGACTTAGCAAGGCTTCTGACACCATCTCCCGTAATATCCTCTTAGATAAGCTCAGGAGGTGTGGGCTAGATGAGTGGACAGTGAGGTGGCTGGAGAACTAGCTGTAAGGCAGAGCTCAGAGGATTGTCATCAGTGGCACAAAGTCTAATTGGAGACCTGTAGCTAGCAGTGTCCCCCTGGGGTGAATCCTAGGCCCAGTCCTGTTCGACTTGCTCCTCAGTGACTTGGATGAAGGGACAAGGTGCACCTTCAGCAACCACTTTGCTCATGCTAGAAACCTGGGAGGAGTGACTGATACCCCAGAAGGCTGTGCTGCTATTCAGGGGGACCTCAAGAGGCTGAAGAGATGGGCAGGTAGGAAGTTCATGCAGTTCAGTCAAGGGAAGTGCAGAATGCTGCACCTGGGGAGGAATAACCCTACAACTACAGGCTAGGGGCTGACCTGCTGGAGAACAGCTCTGCAGAGAAGGATCTGGGAGTCCTGGTGGATGACAAATTGACCACAAGCCAGCAGTGGCCAAGAAGGCCAATGGTATCCTGGGCTGCATTAGGAAGAGTGTTGCCAGCAGTTCAAGGGAGGTGATGATTCTCCTCTGCTCAGCCCTGGGGAGGCCACATCTCAAGTACTATGTCCGGGTCTGGACTCCCCAGTGGAAGAGAGAGATGGGGAGCTACTGGAGAGAGTCCAGCATAGGGCTACAAAGATGATCAGAGGACTAGAGCATCTTCCCTATGAGGAAAGGCTCTGAGGACTGGGACCGTTTAGTTTAGAAAAGAGGAAATTGAGGCTGGACTTATCAAACTGCATAAATATGTGATGAAGTAAAGAAGAGCATCAGGCTCCTAGTAATGCCCTGTGACAGAATGAGACGCATTGGGCACGAACAAATGCAATTAAGTTCTGTTTAAAGATATTCTTTTTTTCCTATGAGAGTAATTGAACACTGGAACAGGTAACCCAGAGAAGTTGTAGAGTCTCCATCCTTGGAGATATTCGTAACTCATCTATGCATTGTCCTGGGCAGTCTGCTGTAGGCGAGCCTGCTGGAGCAGGGGAATTGTACTGCATGATCCCCAGAGGTCCCTTCTAACCTCAGCTGCTCTGTGTAATGTCATCTACTAGTTGCTATGTTGTTTTGGTGACACATTTGCTTAAAGAAAGACTATATTATGTTTCCCATGGTAACTTAAGTTTCATGCCAAAGTAGGGCTCGGTTTAAGTATTATGTGAAAGATACTTTAACTAGGATATATGCTACTAGTTTTTTCATTATTTGAGTCAAAGAAGTGATTTTGGGTAGATGTTTAGTAGGGTGTAGTAGGGTGTAGTTAGTGATTTTTGTGTTCAAGGGAGTTATGAAAATAGTGCTTGGAGCATAATGTTGACTTACTAAGCCCTTCATGATCATAATGTACATTAAAAGACCAAATATGACTTGATGTTCAGACGGGTTTTGTTTGCAGAGTTGAGTTTTGGAAAATCTTAAATGTATGTGATAAAATGGAGAAATATTCATCGTATTTTCCCCTTTTTATTAACTTGAATAAATTCTAACATGAGAATGGCTCTGAACAGCAGCACCTCAAAAATATTACTGCAGTCCTGGAAAGAGAGAAAATAAGCAAGACATACACTCAGGACAGTGCTACACATTAAAGGTTAAGGAGTCCAGTTTTTAGTTTTGAGCTTACATTCCTTATTTCACTGAATTGAGGAAACAGTGAAAATTACTGTTTTTTTTTTCTTTTAGCTCTTTCTATAAAACAGCAATTCAAACTTAGCCCAGACTGCTGTTGGCCGAAAGTTGTAAGTAGCTGTTGTGAGTTCTCCCTGAAGCACCTAGCGCAAAGGAATCATATTTGCGTTTGGCCTGGATTCAGCCTTGGCAGACAGTAGCGGTTGAATGGAGTTCCTCTTTCAGGATGGAACTAAAGCAAACTTGAGATACTACTTCTGTTGTAAGTCTTTGACCACAGAAAAATACAGTAAACTGGTAGTAGCTACAGACATACTCCGATTGTCTAGTAATAAAGTTTCTGTTTACACTGTTAGTTTTAAATGGTGAGTAACTTCATCTGTGGTTGCTAATGATTTCCCAGAGCAACGCTACCACAGGGTAAGATGGCGGCAGGAGGAAGAAGGAAATGGACACCAGCTAGCAAATGTTTATCTACGTGTTTCTTTTATCTGTTGACAAATTCTATGGCACCAGTTAACATTACTAGAAAAATATCCATCAATCATTATTGTGTTTGCATTATTCTACTGTTTTCAGTGTTCTGGTTCATAAAACAGTCAGCTGCTTTCTGTTTTACTTTGGTTTCTTTTGGGCTAGTTTGTTTCGGACACTTAGCAGATTGCAGTAATTATGCAATTACATTTGTCATCTTAAGTTGTGCTTCCCATTGAGAGCAGATTCAGATCCATGGGTGTAATGAACAAGGAAGCACGCATACCAGGAAAAGTCAAATTTTGAGCGGCTCTGATGTGGAACAATGAGCTGTTCCACTGTTGCCTCTTTCCTAGAGAAGACCAGGAGATGTGAGGTTCTCAGAGTCAAGGACTTCGTGGCCTTGAAGCCGTCAGTTCTTTCTTAAATCTCTCTTCAGATAACATTTGTATCAAAAGAATGAGACTCTCTTGCATTGAATTTCAAATGGAACCCATAGCTTGTATGTGAACTTCTGAGTCACAAGTCTGAGATTTGAGGGTTTTTTTTTTTAATGTTTAATGCTTTGAAAAGATTCATTTATTTATTACTGGGGATTCTAGTGGACATTACATGTGAAAAGTGAAAATGTTTTTATTTTTAAGGAGTATTGCTTTATGTGACGTGTGAAATATTCAAGGGTAGTTGTGTCATTGCTTGAGTGCAAATCTAAATGATATTTTTGCTTCACAGATGCAATGTCTATACCTGACAAACAACCTGATGACCACTAGTCTAGAACCATTAGAAACTGAGATGTGGATCTTCTGATGCCTAAATGTCTGAGCAATAACGTTACTTGTAAGGGGAGTGCTTATGTGCATCAAATACAACACAACGAGTGTTGGGTAGTAACCACGAGTCCTAATGATACCAAATCACTTTACAGCAATGTCTTATATGATCACTTTAAGTTATAAGCACCTGCTATGTGCCAGGTTTCAAAACAGACCCTCTGTATGACGACTCCCAACTGATTCAAGGCATTGCACGAGAGTTTAAAAGTCGTGTCTCAGTTGTACAACTAGAAAATTGTTTTGCTTTAAATAAGGAAGTATTCTAAAGGATGGAACATTTTGTACAAGATGTTTGTGCAGCTTAATTTGAAACCTAACCTTATCCTTTAGGTATGGCATGAAGTTTCCATTATTTTTTGTTTCCTAAATATGTGGCAGGAGCTTAAAAGTGGAGATGAAAAGCTGTTTGGAGCAATATCTGGTGTATTAATAGCCTAAACTCTTAGAGTGGATAAAATTTAAAACAATAACTTAAAACAATCGTTCTCTGCCAAAAAAAATGGCAGATTGTAATATTAAAAAGATTGCTTGTCTGCATTCTAACTATTGATGTAACACATTTTATTTTTGGAGGGTTTCAAAATTTTGCTCCATGGATTTTTGGAGGAAACTCTTATCAGCACAGTTGATGTAAAAAGGAATGTGTTAAATTATGTTTCACTGGATGCATGGAAGCTTAGAAAAGAGAACTATTCTGAAAAATTTGGGATAATTTTGACAGGGTTAGCTGCTGTGAAAACGTTGAAGTAAAACTTCGTGACTCTAGCTGTTGTTTTTTCTGAGATCATCCAGAAGTTGTGTGCTCCTAATTGGACTCTCCTTTCCCGCTCCTTACTTGCAGGGGGTAGTTCGATGCATTTTATCGAAGTCTCTATTCAAGAGGCTAATTCTGTGTGTACCTGTCTTGTAGGGTTCAACCTTCCTTGGATTGAAGTCTGCCAGTAAATCCTGGAGTGAGCATTTAATGAATATTGCAGCCTACAGAATAACTCTCTATTGAGCTCTTCATTCCATTGCTTAGACAAAAGCTGAAATTGAGTAATTGATTTTTAAATGACTCTTTGACTGAATTAGTTCAATTTTCTTTTCAATGGCTTTTTCTAATAAAACACAACAACAATTCAACAAGCTGAGTTATGTGTACTTGTTCATAATTTCACTTGTATTAAATGATTGACTTTTTTTAATAAAAAAGCCTTACGATCTAAGTGTTAAAATACAGCTTTACTTTATAACCTTATTTCTTGTTTTATGACTTGAAATTAAACAGTCTTTCAAATGCAAAAGCAAAAGTAGTTATTTTACTCTGAGAAGTCATGTCACTGACTTGATCAGTTTTTACTGATGTTATGAAGTATCTTGAGGTATCATGACATTAGAACCAGAACCTTAACTGAAATAAAGTAAGATATTTGTTTTTCAAGATGGTTTCTTGCAAGTAAACCTCACCTTGATCTAATTTTTCTTCAATTATTGCTCAGCGTTGCTTGTAACAATGGAGTTATGTTGATGTGGAGATCTGTGTTATGTGCATTAGCTGGATAGTAATCTCTGACCATATATAATCTGCCTAGGAAAATGTACTTCAGTGAAGGAAATATAAAAGCTATCTAAACTTAATCCTCTGGCTTCAAGAGTCTTGGTTCTTGAGAGTTCATACCTGGACAAAAACTGGCAGGTAACTTAAGTTCTTCCATTAGTCATGAAGATTTATTTACTCTTCTTGATTACTGTAGAACAGTGGACAAACTATTTGCTGGTCTCCAAAAGAAGCTATTTGCCCTAGTTTTGTTCACAGTATCTCAGTTTACCTCTGGGCTTCTGAGGCATTGTTTTGATGTGAGAGCAGAGTTTGCCCCTTACCCTCAGGGTGGTGGCGTTCAGTCTGCAGGAATTAAGACATATCTGAACGTTGGCTATGAATCTCATAACTGTATGAGATAAATACCAGATAGGAACCTTGAGTGATAAATACAGTAGTGCAGGAAAAAAAATGTACTATTAGGCAGAGAGATTTATTCTTTTTGGTACATGACGTTTTTGCCGCTTGTGAAGGCGAGCAATATGACTCAGTAATGAACTGTGATTTATTTAACAAGGAAATGTAATTTACTGTCAGAGGCATTGCAGTCCAGGGGTGGTCACAAAAGCAGAATTCTGTATGTAACTTTGTTCATCTAGGAATTTCCCAAAGAAACATTCGCTTATTGGTCACTTGGAGCTATCCAATACCTATTAAAAGAATATAGAGTATATTCAGTTCAGACTTGAAAAAGCATTGGTAAGCACTAGCCTTCTTTAATATCCTAGGTGGAGTATTCCAAGTCAAGTACTGTTTTCTATGCATAACGATATTAGTCTGTGTTCATCAGCTGATGCAGTGTGTTTTGTGGTGTTGGGAAGTACCTCAGCAGAAATATGCAAACACTGTACTGTATGTATAGGCTGTGTATTGACTGATGGGCCTGATTTTTTTTTTTTCCCCTGACATTTATCTAAGTTATCTGCATCTGTATGAAGGCAGTGTAAAGTTATGATATTGGGTACCCTGTTCTAGTCACTTTGCAGAGGTACCAAAATAATGGAAAATTGTTCATAATGATTTTTTTTCTTTTATTCTTGAGACTTGAATATTGACTGAGCTTAAAGTATTTTAAAGCTGCTTTAGAAAGGAATTTTGTTATGGCAAACTGGCAGACTTCCTAGTGGCTACTAGGAGACTTCAAAGGGGTATACTAACAATAAACTCTGGAGTAAATTAAGCACATCCATTCAGTAGTGTGGGTGGCATGCACATTACAGGAATTTGGGGGGAAAAAATGAAAAACTAGTATAGTTCGCATTTTAATGTGCTGCTTTGCTGAGTCACCATGTAAGTAGTAYGTATGTGAGAAAGAAAAGTTGCCCAGTTTAAAGGCTGTCCACACAACTCGTAAATAAGGGGAAATTCATGCAGTGGAGCAGATTGAATGTATATGTTAGCAAAATAGCTTTCTTCTCCTTGTCCGGGAGTGCTAATATGGTACTAATCTAYACTTTTACATTTACATTTCCAAGTGTTGCTGTCCATTATATGGTCATTCTGATTATATAAAGTTTTTTTTAGAAGAGATCTTTTTCTGGAATGTTGTTGGATCCAGTAGATTTTTATACTCATAACTCTAAACAATCAATGACATCTTCAAGTGATACAACATATCTACAAGTCTGAATGTTTTAATTATCTCTTAAGGTGTATGTAATGTGATAACAATTCTTAAAAGTTAATTTAAAAGCAACATTGCAACTTCAGCCTGTCTTCAGCAAACTAGAAGGCAATGACTCTGCTCCAAACTAACGTCTGAATTTAAAGCAGAGATGGATATGCTGAACCTTTTTACAAATAATTATCTATAGACAGCAGTATAAGAAGTTTGGAGGGAAAAAAAAATCACTCTAGCAGGCTTTTGTCTCCTGATAGAGCTTATGATGTACACATGGAAACTTTAAATGATCCTCTTTTGGCTTGGCCAGTTGTGATAGCCAATTTAGACAACATTACCATGAAATCCCTTTTAGAGTTGCTTTTGAAGTGGTAATGTTTCTGGTTGTGTTTAGTGAGGAATATTACTGAAATTCTTTCTACTCATGGAGACTGGTCTCTCACAGACTTCAAGAATGATGCTTGAACTCCTTAAATACCTTCTTGTAAGGTATTACAAAGGCCTTGCCTTGGTATTATTAAGAGTGGATTTTTTTAAACGTTGTCAGTAATATGGCTCTCTTATGCCAAATCAGTCTCTGACAAGTTGAGAGGACTTTTTCTAAGCTTTTTCTGATTCTGGGCAGAGTGGATTTTGCCAAGTTACTTTAAGGCAAGATATGTTTGTAAAAGAGTAAGGAGGATATGTGAAGGAAGACAAAGATATTAAGATGCTTCTGCTGAACTGGTGCAAGGTTGAAGAGGACTGGGTGCTTGTAGACCATTGGACTAAACTTGATTAACGGTTGGAGTCTCCAAACATGTCTTAATGTGGCAACTGGGAGGATACTGTAAAACAAATGCGAAGTTCGTGAGAAGCAGGCAGACTGGCAAGTTGCCTCATAAGATAATATAAATCTTGGCTTTGGAGAGAGTTAGTTACTGGTCAAAACTCCCTTCCCATTTGAAGAAGAGTCATTGATGTGAGTGCTGAATGGGCATAAGATCACGAAATTAAATGAAGCATCTAATGTACCACATATTGGTGTGTTGTTTTTGACAGTATGGAAGTGGTGGAGATGGAACCATTTAAGAATTTTAGGAAATGAAACCTTGCAAAAGAAAATAAAACCATAAATCCTTTGAAGCGAAAATCATTCAAGGTGAGCATATGCAAAGTAGATCGTATTTTTTGGAGAGTATTTGTTTGCCTATGCACAGGGTTAAAACCCAACAGTTCATGCTGATTTAGAACAGGCTTACTGGAGCATAAATGACTTTTTAGGACATAAAAAATACTTGCAGGATCAATGGTTTCCTTATATTGAAATGCTTTTCTGCAGTATTGCCTACTCAGGATATTCAGCAGGAAGTTCAGCTGTGTATGATCCAAAAGCCAGACCCTTGCTTCTGCCCCTGAAAAACGAAAAAGTAAATGAACCGTTATGGTGCTAGTGTCCTTCCATTTGAATAGACTTGATTGGTCAGCTGTAAGCCTTTGAAACTTAATGCAAAGTACTTGATTCATTTATGTCAAAAGTGAAGTGCTTAACGTATGTTTGTAAACATGCATCCGGGCATCACTAATTTTTTTGTCTGTTAGTTAAATGTAATAAAATGGCTTTATAAGCCTAATGTTTGTAATTAGCCTATTCAAAAGCCTGTTGCATAAAGCCTTGATGATGATAATTCACCTTAGGGCTTGTTTTATTATAGAATTTTGTTATTTAATGATCTTGGATAGCTTTGAAAGTTTTAGCCTAAATGTGCTGCTCCTGTATAGAGTTAACTCATCCTTTTAGAAGCACCTGCAGTTCTCAAATACTGAAGGATGGTTAGTTTCTACCCCCATTACACCCATTTTTCTTTTCTTTAGAAAAGTGTTTCCCTAAGTTTTTATCTGTTAAAAGGAAACTCTGGTATATCTAGGCAGAACAGCTTAGAAACATGGAAGGCAAACTGTACGTAAGGCTTTTCAGTCATCTTTTTAACCATTGTGGTGCTTCAGTGAAATTGTGACTTCATTTGCTTATTGCTGTGTAGTAAATGAGAGAGGACTCTAATTTCTTGGTGAGATCCGCTCTTCTGTACGTAACATTAATTTGGTTCAGGTAAGGTCAGGCTACTTCAGGGCCTGGTAATGCTGCTCTTCTATGGCAGTGAAGTTGTAATGGACTCTTCAGGTCTCTGGAGCTGTGGAACATGATGGATGAACTCAAAATAAATTTTAAGGTGTCTGTCCCGCCCAGAGGGCATGAAAGATCAGTTTAGTCCCAGGCAAACCTCAGGATTTTTACTTGATCTGTGTTGTAAGAAGTTTCAAGAAGGCATTCTCGAAGTATTTTGCTGCTAGTTAAAATATAACGTTATTTTCATTGTTATGGAGCTATTGAATATAGTGAGGGAGGAGGGGGAAGAAGAAAAGGTTGCATTTGTTTAATTGGCAATGGCTTTTTCTGGCACAATAGCATGTGCTTGATGATGCTATTTATGGATACTTCTTGCCAGAAATAACATTCACGTCAAATTATATTTCATGGCTGACAAAGATTATCTCTCCAGCATGTTACCATATTTAAGCCATTTGTTCCTTCTGAGCTGTTGTTTGTTGTTTTAATCCCCTTTGGTGAACTCCTCAAATCACTTACTCATTCTGTGCTTTCTTTCACTCTTCAGATGCCAGCGATTTGTCTGGTGGCAGTATTCACGCTGACATCTATGTCCAGGAGCATCTTCTCCTGTGCTGTTTGAGTGCCCCATATCTAATATTTTGTTGTGCCCAGTGCTGCTGTGGATTAAACATGATTACCAGTTTTTCACTGAAATGTTTCTTTTGAAGAATTTTGGGGACTCCACATTTGTCTAAAAGTTTGTAAGGAAAAGTGACTTTCTAACAGCCAACACTGCCTACTACAAGCAGCTGTTTTGCTTCTCCTGCCTCTGCAGCTCCCTGTCTGGGATACCAAGAAAAATTTTGCTATTCTCACCTGTTCTTCGCATGTTTAAAAGTTCTGGCTGCCCACAAGGCTGAACTCAAGCTTGCCTTTTCCATCTGTGTTTGGCCATGTGTGGTCATCAAGTCATAGTGGTCAGCTGCTGAGAGCTATTCAGGTCTGAAATAAATTAAGCAACATGAAGGCAGGCCAATGTCCCCTACACAGCTGTTAGACTCACGATCTCTTCCCAGTAGAGAGACATGTTGTTTGCTTACATAGTACATCAAATGGCAGGTATGCTTAGGTTTTTCATGCTTACCTTGGAATGGTTGCAGCCCTTGGAAGGAGTGGAGAAAGAGTGGGAGCCAAGCAAATTACCCAGGACTGCATGGGACTCATTTTTTGCAAACTGTCTGGGAGGTGGAGAGCAGATCTGCAAGGCAAGAGGAACTTGCGTTGCAAGAGGAGATGCTGGAGGGATAGTGTTGTGACATGGCCGTGAGGCCACCTGCAACATGTCTGTCTTCAGACTAGGAATTTGTTTCCTAATAGATTTTTATTAGTTGGTGGGTTTTTTTTCAGTTGGATTTAGAAGGTTGGTGGTTGTTTGTTGCTTTTGGGAGTTGTTTTTTGGGGAGGATTTGTTTGTTTGTTTTCAGTAATGCAAGATGTAATCCTAGTTCATTAGGTTAGGTAGATAGAGATATGCAGTGGCAAATTACCTCTCTCTAGCCAAAAACATGTTAATAGAAAGCCCTTCGTATCCTGAGGCAGACTTAGCCTATTTGAAGCAGAACAGCTGGCTGGAAATGTGCAACTCATTGAAATGTGAAGTGAGGGAAAGACTTTTTTTCTTCATTGCCTGCCAGGAGCTCTATATTTCTCTTTCGAACTCCTTCTTTTTCTGTTTGTGGTATGTTATTTTTTGTCTTTTTGATTCTTTTTTTTTTTTTTAAGGTGTAATGGGGAGCTGTTTCTAAACTTTACTCATTTGTTAATTTGGTGTTTGTGTGGGGTTTCTACTAAGAATAGTTCTGTATCATGTTCTCCAGAAAAGTGCCGCTGTCTCTACTGTAGTATTACCATGTATCCTTTGCCCCTTTCTAAAAAGGAAAAACTAGCATATGAGCTGAAGGGTAGGCCAACTGACCATATGAACATAAAATACATGTTCTAGAAAGATATTTTGTCTGTACTAGAAAGTTTGGTGAAGAACGTAATGAGATATGCCTGTATTTACCTGTCTTTTTAGTGTTAGAAAAATAAACAGGCTAAATAATTTAAGCAATCTTAAATATTTTGTAGTGAGGTTAACGTCTCACTAATACATGATACTTATGCATTATGAGGAAATAGCTCTTAGGGATAAAATAGTATGGCTGGAGTTTAAACGCATGCCTGTATTTAAAGCCCTTTCAAACATACTCTTAGTGTTTTAAATTGCCTACTCGTTTGTGGCAGCAATATTTTAAATAAGCAGTGTGCCAATTACCGATACTTGCAAATTCTTGGTGGCAACTGCTTAAAAGGTAGTTTCGTTTGTTATCCAACTTCATTAAACGTGTGTGGAAAGATGGCAGCTCTACAAATCTGATGATAAAATATTGTAGGAAAGCAAGCTGGGTCATAAAGAGATAAATGAAGGACTTAAATTTGCTAAACAATTTGCAGATGCTAGGAGCACAGGGGATTAAAATGGGAACAGCAAACTGAAGACTGTAACAAGTATGTGTGCTGTGGGCCAAGTTGCAGAGGCCTCTATTTGGCATCTTACTTTCTATTTGGTTACTTCCACCCACAATTGACTTATTGAAGCAAAATTGGAGCCACTGCAAATAAAATGTCAAGTCCTTCTTCCGTAATGTGCAGAGTCAAATAGTGTCTGTACCATAAATCAAGTGTTTAACTATCTGCAGTAACTTGAATTTGTAAAAGCTCTCTCTACCCCACCCCTGTCACTCATGCATCGAATGTAATGCATTTTGGAGGTTTTTACACATAGAGTAAGCAGCTCTGAAGTGAAGGTACCATGTCAGCTTACAGAATAGCTAAACGGTATTTTAAAAACTGCAGCTGTATGGCATTAAGCTTGAAAGCAATAGTGCAAGACAGTTTTTGCCATTCTCGCTTGCCCTCAACTGCAGTTCTAGTCCTTTCTCAGATGAAATATCTGAAAAAAAGACTCCTGATTTCTAACAATAGTTTGGGGGTTCTAGGAACTACCAGTGAGGATGTGCTAACAATAATGTTGAGCAGTATTAACAATATAAACTTCTATGATTTTATATTGTCAGGTATGGTGGTAGAAACCTTCAAAAATGCAAGACACACTGATTCCCTAAGCCAAGGGACAGAAAGTGCCTTTGTATTAGCAGTGTTTTGAGACTTGCAGTACAACTGAGTTACTAATGTAAGGTTTTCTGGCTATGGATATCAGACTGATGCTAAAGCATTTTCATTTGCTCAGACATCTTTCTGGGAGGTCAGTGACAGCTGGAATATTCCAAAAGTGAGTCATTTTTTGTAGATAGCTTCCAAGCTGTAGTGGTTGGCCAATGATCTCAAATGATGAAGATGGAAAAACTATGGATTTAGGAATTTTCTGAAGGTCCTTAATGTGGTTCTTATTTCTTCCCCCTACCTCCAGTAAAAATAAAGCACTAATATTCTCCTCCCTCAAGACATCATTTTCACTGTGGAAGTAAAATACGATTTTCTGTATTTATTTTCCATTTTGGTATAGCATAACATATCCAACCAATACTACAATAAAATGTCTATTGCTAATGGTAGTAAGAATCAAAAACTGTGCTGTACTATAGTAGGATGGGACATGGAAATAAATGCTACAGTCTTTTTCAGACTCTTCCAGACCAAGTTGTGTGACTTTCTTTGTATTCCCATTTGTTTTCTAGAGTGACGACTTACCCTTGGTAACTTGGTGCTTAATCATGTATGCTGTAAGCATCCTTAGTTCATGGATATTGAAATATTTGTAGCATGAAGTTTATACAGAGAACATCTTATATCAGCATCTTAAGGGACTGGGACCTTTGTATTTGATAGTTGATGGAATAATAATAATTTCTTAATAAATAGATACAGTCCAGTGCAGATGTGAGGTAGTTGTCTGATCCTGTCCTTATTAATAAAAGCAGATGGGAGAAGACCTCGTAAGACTTTGCTGATGGGTAGAGCTGACTGTAATATGGGGTAAAGCATGGAATCCTGTGGATTAGATGGAGACCTGTGTACCCTGTTTTTTGACCTACAATATGACTAGGGACGGTTCATTCTTTCCATGTGAAATAGTTAAAAATCTTAAACTGGGGCAACAGTATGAATGATCTCATGCTAGAAAACTTGAACTCTAGAGCTTCTCTGTGCTAGAGCCTTCTGGAAAAAAATAGTATTTTTTTAATTGGGCAGAATTGGGCTATCCATGCTAGGAAGGGCAGCTTTGGATAAATTTGTTGTTTACATATAACTAATACAGGTCTGCCCTAGCAAATTAGACACATGTTTGAGTGTGACAGTGATGCTCTCCCTGTAGTGATGTTTTCCTCTAAAAATCAGATAATTTCCAGAATCACAGAACAGTTCATTTTGGAAGACACCTTGACAGGACACCTAGTTCAACTGCCTGCTAAAAGCAGGGTCAGTTCAGTCAGAGCAGGTTGCCTAGGTGTTTTTTCAGTAGGGTCTACCTCTCCAAGGGTAGAGACTGCATAACCTGTCTGAGCAACTTGTTCCATTGTGTGGCTGTCCTCAGGGGCAGTTTTTCCTTCTATCCAGCCTGAATCCCTCCTGTTTCAACGGATAGCCATTGCCTGTTGTCCTCTCATAGTGCAGTGTTGTGAGGAGCCTGGCTCTGTCTTCTCGATGACCACCTCGTAGGTACTGGCAGGCTGCTGTTAGGTCCCCCTGAAGCTGTCTCTTCTCCAGACTGAACAAGCCCCTGTCCCATAGTCTCTCCTCACAGGGCAAGTGCTCCAGCTGCTGACCACCTTGGGAGCCCTCTGCTCAACTCACTCCAGTTATTTTTTTCTGTCCTGTACTGGGATGCCGAAAACTGGATACAATATTTGAGATGAATCTCATGAGTGCCAAGTAGAACGTGCTAGCGAGGCAGTCCTCAGTCTGTACCCCTGTGTGGTGTTACTCCTTCCTGGGGGCAGGACTTCTCATTTGTCATGGTTGAATTTCATGAGGTTCCTATTAGCCCATTTCTTCAGCCTGTCTAGGTCCTGATGAGTGGCAACCTTGCCCTCTAGCATATTGAATTGTCTCTCCTGTCCTCCCTCCCCCAATCTTAAGTCATCTGCAAACTTGGCAAGACTGCGGTGTGTCACTTCTGTCAGATTATTGATGATAACGTTAAGCAGGATGAGTGCAAGGTTTGACCTCTGCAGTACTCCATTTCTTCCAGCCCAGGTTGAGTACAACCCATTGACTACTAATCTTGGGGCCTAGTCATCTAACCATTTCTCCACCCTGCCCCCATGTGGTTGTCCACCCATGTAGACCTTAGTGCCCTTTCTTGGATGCAAGAATATTGTGGCAGATGGTGTTGAAGTACTTGCTGAATTTGAGGCAAAAGATAGCCAGTGTTCTCCCTTGTTCATGAGTGCAGTCTTTAAATGACAGAAAGTCATGAGGTGGGTTAATCTGACTGGTCCCAATCACCTTCTTCTCTTGCAACATCCAGAAATGTGTTACCGAGAGAACTCACTCTAACTCTGAAATTTAAATCACTTCTACAGCAGGAGAGGTAACTTCAGTGGTGTTTGGATGGGCTCAGTTCAAAAAGTTGCTAGTTGCAGGGCAATTAAGCTGCTGCAGTTTCTCATACCAAGGATTTGCTATGTAAAGATCTTCACAGTCATTGACAGAACTGAAAATTCCACAGTTTGAGTTGTAGCCAACAGTTTTCCTATTTCCTGTAGCTACAGATTAACAGCGCAGTAGAATTGAATAGTGGGAATTACAGGAAAATTGTTTTGACACAAAGCTTCACTCTGCTACCAGACCCAGGGCTAGCTGTGAAGCATGCAGCAGAATGCTACATTACAGGCTACTTTGTGAGGGTGCAAGAAATGGTCTTTTGATGAACTTTCAAAACAGTTATTGAGTTGCCTGGAGGACTTTCTTGCTGCTAACAGGTGTTAAATATCTGGCAGAAATGTTCCTGCTTTTGAGGAGGCATGAAGAATTCCTCTAGCAATCGCTCCCTTGCTCTTATTCATAACCAGCGCTCAGCTTTTTTTGCCCTTTTTGGTATCTCGCCTTTCTGCTTGCTTGCTTGTGGGTTCCTTTCTGCAGAATGATGTCTGGACTCGCAGTAGCTTCTGCAAAGATCTTTCACAACGTTCCCTTGTTGGTTTGCTCCAACAGCACTTGAGCTGGGCAGTATTCATTCTCCTCTTCTGTCAATGTTCCTGCATTTCAGATGCAATGCAAGCTCATGGAAAGAATAGATGTTGGCTGTGCAGAAGCTCCTTTCTCATGCTGTCTTTCCCCATATGACTGCAGGACAACTCTCTGTCATTAATAGGTGTCGCTCACATTGAACTGGGGTGCCTGTCAGCCCTCCAGGCCAGACTGCCTTGATGCTGATGCCAGCATTCCTGCCCATTCCCCACCTCCTCTGTCGGGCAGGGCTGCAGTGCTGATGCCAGTTTTCACCATGGGCTTATTTGCCCTGAAGTCAGACTTAATCATTCTAGCAGAGATTTACTTAATCTGAGTCCTCTACAGGCCCTGGGTGTTCTTGTTTGTTTTGTTTTTAATATGCACAAGCAAGAGAACTTTTTTTTTTTTTTTTTTTTTTTTAAATGCTCTTCATTGCTGTTGGCATAGTATCTGCAGCTGCTGCCTAGACACCACAGTTTTAACAATTTTTGCTGTGGCTTATACAGATTGACGTATGCAGGCAAGGAATGTAAGCCACAGAAAGCTGAAGATGAAACCAAGCAGAGACTATTAAACTGGTAGCAACGAACAACTTAGCTGAAGTTTAGAATAGTATTTAAATTTATGGAGGCCTGAGTTACATTGTTCCCATTTTCACTTGACGCTCCAGCCCCTGTAAAGAAGCCCTTTCTATGCATGCTGCAAATCGCTAGACCCAGCTCTTCCTGCTCCTAAACTTGCATTGTGACTACATGTCTGCAGCATTTCGCCACAACAGAAAAAGTGGTGCATTCCTAAAGACTTACTCCATTTCTGCTTTTCTTCTAAATTCTGTATTCAGTTGACTGCAAGAGTCAAGTTTTTTACTGTGGGAGGGGAGACTTTGTGTCTATGTTCAGTTCCTAATCTCTTTCTAGTATGTCTAGTAAACTTTCATAAGAGCAAGGTTTTATCTTAACTTTTGACAAAGGGATGATGCACAGTGTATGTTTAGAAAAATGGAAGGGAGTGTTATATTGTCAAAGAATATACTTAATGGACAAGATGAGAGTCAAAATTTTGCTGTAAGGAGAGTTTACGGAATAAGACTATTCCAAATGGGAAAAAAACTTCATCTATTTTTCAGATTTTGAAATCTGTTTCCTGTCAGTTTTGACTTCTAACATGGTATTTTCTAGTATACAATGCAAGAGAAATCAGTCATTTCACAAAGAACAAAAAGTGTTTTTGAAAATMTAACTATTTTGCTAAGTTCTTCGTAAAATTGGACAAATGCTTGACCGTTATTTCAGTGTTATGGAAAACACTTATTTCAAGAGAACCACCTCTCACCAGAATACTTCTGCTGAAGCTTTTTCAACCATTTTTCTGTAAACTGAGTTAGCAGGATTTACACGTGTTAACAAACTGCCCTGAACATGTTTCAGAATTGGGACCAAGGTTATTAGGGATGGAGGAAATACTTCTCAATGTCTTTTCACTTACAGAGTAATCTGGGATTTTAGCAGTCTTGATTTACTGCCATACAGTTCCATTTTTGGAAATGGATCAACTACATTTGGAGAGGAAAAGGCTATGTAGACTAATTCTTCAAGGCTTTTGTTCTTCAGCAATAATGCTCAATTACTATTTCTTCAACTAGATTTTTTTTTTAACTTTTGTTCTGCATGTAGTGATGAAATCACTTTTTTGAGGCTAAAAAAGGTTTGCAAATCATTTCAGTATGTGAGTGTCATACTGATTATTGCAATAAAGGTGGGCAAGGAGGACTGACTTTGGAGAAAGCCAAAGAATTTGAAGGGATATCTTGGAACACTTGGGCCAACAGCTCTGCTGCTGGAGCAACCACATCATGTAATCCCTTTCATTAACTTGTTGAGCCCATCTTGAAAGTGTTTTGTCCTCTGTTTCTGTGGGAGACTATTTCAAAGCTTTATTTATCTGAGGATACAGACTATTTCTTTCATTCAAAGCTTAAAATTGTTCGTGGCCAGAATGCCCATTTGTTCTTAAGCAGTACCCTTGAGTTAAAACACCCTTACTCTTAGTTAACTGGGCTGTCCCAGTTAAATGCCTAAATGATCATTTGCATTTCTTTGCAGGTAGTATCCCTACTACTTGCTTTTGCCTTTTTTTCCTGTGTACCTGAAGAACATTTTGCTAGATGTTTAACCTTTCAAAGTCTAATTAAATCTGATTTGTCAGCTCCTGCTTTATCCTTATGCTACTTGGCCTGTCATAGTTTTCTTTACTGATCAGTGTTTCCTTTAGCATTTTTCTGTCCTTTATTTGGGCAGATACCTTGATATTACTATTCAAGGAAATCAGTGGTCCCTTCTTACAGACTTCCTTCTCTCCAGGGCACTCCTCTTGTGGGATACATTTCTAAATTGAAGCACTTCAGATGTTGAGCCAGCCCTCCTCCTCCTCAGCTGTCCTTGTTATGTACTTCTCTTAGTGTCATTGTTTGCTCCTTTTCAGCGTGAGCACTTTCCTTCCAGATCAATTCCTGACAAGTCACTTCTTGCTGACTGTAGTGTAGATGTGGTATCACTTTCTTAAGGTTCGTAGTACCGGAGCGCTTTGGGAACTGGTGCAACTCACTAGGATTTTCAACAGAGTTCTGTTATAGGCTGAGCTTAATGAAATCAATTGTTTCAGACAACATACTTGGAGCTCAGCAAATACTCATTTCCAGTGATACTACATTCATTGGAAAACTTTCAAATAGCTGAAGTTGCAAAGCTCCTTCTGGATTTGTAGTATTCCAAATTACAAGTCCTGAGTCTTTAGCAGTAGAGTTTCACGGACCGTCACGCTTTCAGACATCTGAASAAACTCATAAAAGACTACATGAGGTGTATCATAAGTAAAATGATGTTGCAGCTTTTAACTAGTTTGGATTAATCTAATTTGCCTGCCCTTAAAGAACAGGGTTTAACTTTCATCTTCAAATAACTTTTTTTTTTCAGTTTTATATCTGTCAAATTGCGTGTACTTTTTCGTGTTACTTCTGGTGGATATTGTGTGGTAAGGTTACAACTTTAATAATTAGGATACAACCAAAGCCATTAAGCTCATTCTATTAAGGATATCTTTTTGAAAGAATACCAGAAATTTTGTTATATCTGCTTTAGCTTGCCTTGCTTTGAGCAAGGAGGTTGGACTGGATGATCTCCAGAGGTCCTTCCAATCTCAACCATTCTATTATCTGAATGTGTATTGCTAAATAATGTTCATTTCCTAGACAAGCGTTGCGTGAAAACAAGCATTTTCTATTTTCTTTTTCTGTAGGTATCAATTGATAATTAAAACATATTCAAACACAGTATTTCTAATTAGTACTTCAGATGTCAGTGGCAGCCTGTACATTTCTTTACAAATAATTCCTGTAATCAAATTAGCTCTCCTCTTCTAATTTTAAAATGCAATTAGTGATTTTTTGTGATACAAGTTTGTGGATTGATATGTTTCCAGTTTTATCAGTTCTGTAAAATCTACTCTGTCATAAGGGTAGCTCTTCTAGTATCCACTGAAATAAAAGCCAAGGAAAGAGACATGTTTCAGAGGATGAGATTGCTCAAACTTCCATAGTGATTGTATTTTCTGTTTTGAATAAGAAAACATAGATATATGTCCCCTTTTAAAGGAAGGAATCATTTTAGCAAAACTGAGGCAAAAACTTAAGTTGCAAGTGACTTCTGCAGATCATGCAGTCCTCTTTCCTGCTTAAAGCAAGTTCAGCTAGATCAGGTTACTTCCAAAGATGATAATTTCACAGCTGTTCCTGTGTCTGCCTGCCCTCATGGTGGCCATTGCATCTCGTCACTACGTGCCTTTGAAGAGAGTCTGTCGGCATCTTCTCTTGAGCTTCCTAGGGGGTAGCTGGAGAGAGCAGGAGCAGGGTGCGACCCCCTTGGCGTTTCTTCTCCAGAGTGACCCAAGGCATCTGTGTCAACCTCTCCTTGTAGGTCCTGGGCTCTGCCCATTCACTTACCTTGTGGGGACCCTYCTGGGGACTCGCTGCAATGTGCTTGTGTCCTTATTGGTGCAGGGAGCCCCACCATGGACCCTGTCCTGTTGGTGGGCTCCAGTGTGGGTCAGAGTGCACAGTGAGTGTGCAGCTGCCTTTGCCCCCACACCGCTGACTGTATTTAATTGATTGGACATTGGGCAGCCCAGGTCCTTTTCTGTAAAGCTGCTTTACAAGCCACAGGTAATGTAGTGCCTGGTGCTGGACCTGGCTTTGCCTGTGCACTTGGTTTGTGTTGGCCCATTTTTTTCAGCCTGTCGGAATCTTTCTAAATACTAGCCCAAACACCAACTCATTGACTGCTCACCCCTGTTTGGCACTGTCCTCAGGTTTGCTGAGAGCACACTCAGTCCCTTCATTCAGGCCATTAGTAAAGCCATTAAACAACATTGACCCCTGTGACTTTTAATCTCAAACTATTTAACTAGTTTAAGAGGAGCAATGAATTTGCTTCATGAAGAGGAGATGAAGTGTAAGAGCACTTGCTGAGCAACTAAACTGCATGATGCCATCAGAGCCAGCCAGTTGCCAAAATGCTGTTGTATTTTTAGTGGCATTGCAGCAATAAGTGTTTAAGGAGTGAATGAAAGGTATCTCCTGTCCATCTTGGACTTAGAGAATCAGTTGAACTGTGGTAGATGCTGGTTTATATTTGCTGTTCTTCAAATGAGTTGTGACTTCACTGTATCGTGTAGTGGAAAAGTATGAAATCAGATTCAATAGGGTGCTGAGTGTTTAAGATTGTTGTCTGGTTTCTGCCATCACCTGGGGAAAATGGAAATTATACCCTCCTCACCCTGCTTGGCCATTTTTCTTTCTCTTGGAGACAATGCATGTGTGTATATGGACAAATGTTCTTGCTTTCCTTTTAATTGGTAGGCAACAGCACTTTGCCCCAGATGCCAGGCCTAGTTCTTCAAAAATGCTTAGAGAATTGAAATGCAGTGTTTTGCACCAAAAGAAAAAGAAAAAAAGCAAGTCTTTAAAATGTAGTAAGCTAGTCTCATTCTCTGTAAAGTCCTTAGTAGAAAATCCACCCTTCCCACCCCCATTAGTCTCCATGAAATTCTTATGCTTGCTTCAAGCTCAGTATTTAGCTCTGGACAGAAATGGAGCTGAGGCTATTCCTGAGGTTGCTGACCTAGAGCTGCTGCTATGTTACCCTGCTCCAGATTTCAACCTTGGGCCCTTAAGGTTTGCTTTTACTGTGCCTGCGTGAGCAACCTTCCTGCAAAATCCTACTGGCGCCTCAGTGATTTTGTTGTACTTCAAGGGAAAACTCGATGAGGTCAGTGATCATTTGTGGCTCATCTGATTCAACCCTAAGGCTACAGTGTGTTATCTGCAGGTGATTTTCTTACTTAAAGCAAAATAGTATCACAGACCCCCAAACAGCCCCACAATGGGTAAACTTTATACTGAGGGCAGCCTTAAAATTACACTTACATAGGAGTGTCATGGGCTGAGCCCAGGAGGGAGTAACCACCCAACCATTTATCCACCTCCAGGGGCCACCACTTTTGCTAACATGATAAATGTAGCTGAAACTGAGAATTAAGTTTTAAATGGCAAACTTTCCTCAGTCTATTTATGTAGAGGTTTTTGTTTTGTTTTGTTCTCTGTTTTTTCTCATTCTGCTAAATAAAGTACTAATTTGTCTTTTAGACTTGGTAGAAGGCTGTGATGAATGTACAAGCTGCTTGAGCTAGCATGGGCTGGTTGGCACAGAAGGAATCAGAAAAGCAGCAAAGCAAGGAAGGAATCAGAAAAGCAAAGCTATTAACAGAGTTTCTACAGATGCAAGTAACTAATAATGGTTTTATATTGCAATTTGTTTTTCTCCATCAGTGCCTTCAATTTTTAATGTGCTGCTCTGAGACTATCAAACTGTGAAAGCCAATCCTGGATATTGTTAGGGAGGGCAAAGGTTGCTTGTATCCGAGAGGGGAAAACTAAGTGCTGTATGCATTCAAAATTGTTTAGGTGAGCTTCAAAACAGTAATTTGGGGAGCACGAGGTATATGTGTGGATGTGCACATGCATACGTGTGGTAGGCAGTCGTATCGGAGTGGAGGTTATGCATGTGCTCTTAATATGAATAAAATCAGTCTGTGCACAGTGCTTCCAGGCAGTGTATGCCTACAGGAAAATGACAGTGAGATTCTTTTTCTTACCGCCTCAACCATAATGAAGGTAAAATAGCTTAGTTGAAGTTTAGGTGTTTGAATAACTACATCAGTTGATATAAGAGGAGAAATGCAGCAGTAGGTATTTGAAATAAATTTTAAGTTGGTAAAACATTCAGTTCCCTTCATATACATTGCCTGAGCAATATATTGTTTTTTAAAGAAAGCCTGAGTACTTTTATTGTCATAAAAGGGCTTGGAATATGTAGAGAATGTCAACAATGCATTTAGAAACAGATAAATGTAACCTGTAACAAATTTCCAGTATAAATTTAATAAATTTCGATGCATCAGAGTTGGAAACAAATGACTTCCAGCATTTAAAAAGGGGTGTGTGTCAAACTTTTTGGCAGTTTAAAAGCAGCCCTCCTGGTTTGTTAGATCTGATGAGTCAGAAACAACCTCCAGTGAACTGTGCAGTTTAGTGCTTAAAATCTTCATATATTTATCTAATTACTGAGTTAACTTGTGTGTGAAATACTTACTGAAAACTTATTTACCCATTGTGAGAAGTTTAAGAATATTAACGGAATGTTAAACATCAGACCACAGCTAAGCATTGCGTTGGAACATTGCGAGGATGTGCTAAATGGTTTCAAATCCTACTCCTGATCTCTTGGCGTCTTCCAAGGAGCTGCTGACTGTTGGCCAGGCTCCTGAAGGGCATGTGGCTCAGCTTTCTGCTTTCATTGCTTGCTTTCCATCCATTTTTCAAGAGCAGTGAGGAGACGTGCGGCGACGTCAAATGAGACAATGTTCAAAGGAAGGGCTTCAGCTTGGAAGGCAATCACAGAAGGTGCACAACTGCAGGTCTTACAAACCGACCCTGTACTCCAGCTTCCATTTGTTACATATCTTTCCTTCAAGATGTCATTACTGAAATCGGTCCTACTTTGTTCAGTGTTTTGAGCAGGTACAGCAGTACTGCATGTAGAGGGAATAGGATGTTAAGAGCGATCATGTATTGTGGTGATGCTGGGGAGAACATGATTCTTAATTTCTCTTCCCTTGTTTCAGCACACTGCTGAGTAATCTGCAGCATTAACTTTTTGAATAGGTAATTTTCTTTTCTGTCCTTTCAGAAATAATTGTAGCAGTGCCTGCACCAAAAATATTACTGCTTTCTCTCTAAGGTTGTGATGGAAAATGGCAATGTCATACCATAGCTGTGTAGCACAGTAGCAGCAAGAATTACTTGTGTTGCATGTATATGGGAGTTAGGTTGTATGGGAGCTATTTTTCTGCATCAGAAATAGCTAGAATTGTCTGGAACGTGCAAACATCTATTTTTCTAAACATTTATCCAGTTGACTTTGTGGTAAATCAGTTGCCTACTCCAGGTTGCATCTACRAATGACTTTGGCCTACTTTGAAAGAGAGAGCCCTATAACTGTCTGATTTGTGTGTGCGTGTGAGGTCTGAATAAGTAGGAGTTTCATCTGTGTGAGGCTGCAAAAGTTGTTTTTTTTTTTTTTAAGAAATTGTTTTGATTTTTTTCAGAGGCAAGCTTATAGGCTATTAGTAAGTCATTTCATATAGGGAATCAGCCCACTCTTCTGCAGTTAGTGTACATTTTTCATACCTGACTTTTTAAAGGAAACGTGTTTTTTGTAATAATTATATTAAAATGCCAGGTGTTTTTCCTCGTGTTAATGGGAACTAGAAAACTTGTCCTTGAGACATACTTTTTTGCTATTGATTTTCCTGAGCATGGAATGTGAGTGGTCTCACACTAAGGAGTACTATAAGTGATGTTAAAAAATGAATAATTAGATGTCTTATTTGTGGTTTTGTTTTCAGCTTTTTTCTTGACAAGTGGCTTGCAGTATGGGAACAAGTGCTCTAGATGTTAAGACCTTGAGTTCATGGTAAAATCAGGAAAGCAGGGCTACTGCTCAAGAAACTGATGCAAGTGAGAGCTCTTTGTAACACTGTAGTAAAAGGTGGACTCTTGTCTTGTCATACATAGCATGGTTTACTTGGAGAGTAAAAGTAGCCTTTTCTAATTTTGAAAGTCATTTCTATTTTGATATTTGGTACATCACTTTCAGATGTGAGAGGTGAACATACAGGCCTCCATCGACATTAATTTAAATTAAATTTTTTTGCTCTCCCAAACTGTTATCTGGATTTCTTTATTCATCCATGTGATGATGAGAGACCACGTGAATAGGCTTTTTACAAAATCAAAAGTGGCTTAAAAGTTTGAAGTAACAGATTACACTGTTCTTAAACATGCTTTCTCAAGGTATTTGTGTGCTCACCTATGTTCAATTCCTTTTTCTTCTCTGGCTTAATATGTTAAGCACTTAAAATATTTTTTTTGTAAATGTTGCCCTTTGTGTTTAAAAGAACATAAAAATCAAATGAATTTGTTTTTTAGGTAAACTTTGACACTCTAAGACACTCCAGCTCGAGCATTGGAACCATCATTTTAGTTGTTCTTAAAACTCAATCCAGTTGGCTATTCAATCCCCTGACTTTTCTTTTCCTTAAAGTCTAGAATATTGTAAGATGGCTTTGTTACTGTGCTCTCATCACTGCAGAGCAGATGTGCATATTCGTCCCCTGGACTAAAGCCTTCACGGACTTCCTATGTGGAGATCTTGCTTTTCATAGGATAATCAGTAGAGACATCCTCCTTCCAATTAACTAAACGTGAATAGTGGCAGATCCCCATGATAACTAAACATTGCTTTGTTAGTTCTTTTGGTCATATTTCAAAAAATCTTAGAAAAGAAAGTAAGTGGGCAGGATGAGACTGCAAAGGTGGAAGAATGTTGTTTACTCTTTATTTCCTTCTCTTTTGTTCACATTTGGCCAGTTGAATCTCATTCTGTGCTGCAGTACTAGCACTGGTTTCTAGCTTCTTACCCCCTGTCCTTTATTCCCACRTGATCTGGAGAGATTTGTTGGCATAATACGACTTTCTTTCTAAAGTAGCGCCTTTCTTATTTTCTTTCTTTGCAATGATATCTAGTAAGCTGATTGATGTATATCTCTTCCTTTGGTAAAAGAGGCCTGGATGTGAGTAGTAAAGCAAGGTGTAGCCTCTTCTGTGAATGGTGCCTTTTCTCCCAAGACTTGTGGTAGGCTTCCATAGCTTGAGAGCTGTTGTTCAGGCACTGCTGTCTCTGACAGGAGACGTCTGCTTAGAGAAGCACTGCTTGGGTTTTCAAATCCTCTTAATTTTCGTGTGTTGGCAGTCTGCATTGATGATAGTAGAGACCACCTTAGAGGTTAGTGATCGCTGTAGTGATACTCAACTGTAGACATCCTTTCCCTGGAGCAGCTATAGGGGTCAGAGCTTCATGAATTGTTCTTCTGTGCTATCTTCTCTTTGGCTATTTAGGTCATAAAATTTCTGGAAGTATGGAATTTGCTGTGCATGATTAGTATGGTCACTGTGCCCAGGAACAAAAATTTGGCTCCTTCCTAGGAAGGCTTAATTTGCTCTGCACACATACAATGGCTGTAGAGTGTGTATGTAGCGTGGTCAATGCTTTCAGTGTTTCAGTTCTTCCACATACACTGTATATTCACAGTTCCCATAGGGGAACAGGCTGCTTGGGTTGTAGAGGAGACACTGCAGAATGAACTGTAGGGAAGGGTCCATATAATCCTCAGATCAAGTAACTTGCAAGTCTTGTGGGTCAGTTTGCATTATTCTAGCCCTGTGTACTAGACGCCTAATACCACTTCTTTCTTAGGCTGGCAATATAACATCCTTGGAAAGAAAGTAGAAGGAAAAAAACAAGGATTTTCTACTATGTTAAAGCAGGCATCAGCTGTATTTCTTACATGTGACCTTTCTGCTAGATGGGTGCATCTAGAAGGTATTGCTTTGTGCCAGCAGGGTAGTTACTAATGTCTTTTATGTTTCTTAAGCAGACAGGAACAACCATCACTTCAATGAGAAAAACTTTTAATGGTTCCAGTAGGAGTGTTCATAGAAAAATTATCAAATGCACGTGTCGGTGTTTCTGAATATAGTGGAACAACTTGGGCTTTATTGTCTATAGTTTAGAAGAAAAGTCAACACTGCTAGCATTGGAATCTTTGGTTGGTTTATCAGATCTGCTCATATATGTGAAATTACACTGTCCTGTTTAAGAAAATTACTTGGAGAAGGTGTGATAGGATGAGAGTGAAGAATAAACTCTGGATGCCAAAGCAACTTTTGGCAGCTGGCGACCTAAGCTAATGTTTTATTTCCTTCGTGACCTATTGTTGTCTGCCTTGACCTCAGTCAGTTTGAGCTCTTAGACTCTGGCAACAGTGAGATCAGATTAAGTTAACTGCTTTATTGTTTAAAAATCACTAGACCAATATGCACAGCAGTCTTCAATGTAGCTTCCTAACAAGATTTTCAAGCAAAAAACAGCCTAATAGACTTGAATGAAAATCCTCATCATGTCCCTCCTTGCTGCTACAACAGCATAAAACTTTCAGCAGATTTCAGATTCATATTTCAAGGTTAAAAATCCCTGACTTGCCCTAGGCACCACTCTTAATGTCAAGGACTGTTTAATAAATTCTCTTATCTCTTTACTGAAAATTAAAATGTTCTTTTTTTAAAAGGTATGGTGTAAAGATTATTCATCTTACCATAGATCTTGTGTGTAATATGAATTTAGTTCTCCTACATTACCTCTCTAAAAATGTAGTAGCAAATTCCTCTTTATTACTCCTGTGAAGTTAAAGGGTTTAATTGCTTTGGTGTAATTGATAGCAGAACTTGGTTGGCAGCAAATTGCTGGCACTGATTAAAAGCTGAAATGCCATGAATTTCCAGCAGCGCTTGTCTTTTTGTGACTCATTTTGGAAAAATTAGTAAACTTAGTTGTAAGAGGTAAGCATGAATTAATGAGTCTTGCAAACACTGAGGATGAAGACTTGTATTACAGTTGGGGTTTGGGAGAACTTTTCACCATGTCTTTATTATCCTCTGAAAGCAAAGAGGGATTTTTTACTTTTTAATGACTTTTCAGAATACATCATTTCCAGGTTCTGTGACCAGGGGTTGAAAACAGTAAGGGCGTAATGCTAGATATTTGATTCCAGCCTTATGGTAAGCCTTGGCTGGCAAAAGTCTTGAGCACACCTTCCTGATAGTTTGCAAAACCACTTTTTTTTTTTTTTTTTTTTTTTTTTTTTGTATACAAAGCAAATACTGAGCAGAGAGCTAATCTATCCAACCCTAGTGAGGAATTGTGTACAGTCTGGGTGCACTGGCTTTCTCGACTCCTCCAATCACAGTTTGCATGCTGCACCATGCAAGCAGTGTCCTGCCTGAGATCATGCTGAATGTCCTAGCTATGAGAGTGGCTGCAGAGGAAGAATTCACAGGAGGATTGTGTCTCGTATTCTGGAGGATCTGATCCAAGATGGACTGTGTTTGGCCACCAGCGTAGGTACTTGAGGCCATGCAGAGATTTTGTGTGGCAACTCTAACACTTTTCCTCATTTTGGTCAAAATGTTGTTACTTGACTGCCTCGATCTGGTCCTGACTGCCCAGGGCTGTAAACTGTTAAAAGCTGTACAGTTTCAGGTTGTTAGTCAGAACTTTTCCCATTGTATTTTTATTCTTCAACCTTTTTGTTTTCTCCTGATCTACTTTCTGTTTTTACAGCTCTTTACTGGGGAGTACTGTGTCTTCTAGTCTGTTTCCATAGAAGCGCCCAACTAGAAGAATAATTTGAAGAGACTGAGACACAGATGCCAAAACCTTTAAAGAAGAAGAGGAGGGGGAGGAAAAAGGGGAGAATTTGGACTGGCAAAATGCAAGCAGCCTTGCCTGTCTTTTGCCAGCTATTTTCTAATGCTCATCTGCAAGCTCGTAGCTGACTGTACATCTTGCACCCATTTGGTTAGAACTACATCTGTAATGCATTTGAAAAATATAACTGAGCCTGATGCTCAGCATATGTAATGTTAATGCTTGGAATGTGAGAATTTTTTGTTGTTGCTTTGCTTCTTTCATATATGTGTGTGTGTGTGTGTGTGTGTGTGTGTGTGTGTGTATATAAAATCTATATTTAATCAGATAGTGGCTAAGGCATTGAGATCAAAAGGTGAGAAGAGAAGAACTGAGGTATCTGCCTTTGTCACAGCCTCGTGTATGCACACACATTTCCTTACTTTGACACAGAGCATGGTGACATAGGTACTCGTGTTTCCTGTGGATCTCAAACAGTTTTTTAAAAAGCACATTGCAAGGTCCAGCTGAGTCAATTTTCTGGTTGCTGAATAATTAGCTAATCTGCCTATCTTCTTTTAGCTGGAGGCAGTCAGGAATACAATTACATTAGAAGAAGAGAATTGAAGTGAAGGAAATATAGCGTATTAGTTATATTTTCTTTATGATGCAAAATCTGATACTTGAATATTTAAACTTAACCATCCCCCCCCCCCAATCTTCATATGTAGAAGCGTAACTTTCCTACTGCCTTTCATATAGGAAAGGTGGTGAAAAGCTAAACCGGTCATGAGATGTTAGCCACTTCTCCTGTGAAGAAAAATCTATACTTTATCATGATCCTTATTTGCATACACCATTCTCATTTCCCATGCTTTCTTATACAGTGATGGTAGTCTTTCAGTATTCTCTTTGCTAAATATCTTCTAGACTCACCAGAAAACTCTTTGCTTTCTTTTCTGATTATAGTAGACTTTAAACACTCGCTGCTACCATCTCCCCTCAATCCAAGAAATACACCCCAAAAAACAAACCCCTTGACTGGAGAGGTTGCTCTGACAAAGGGACATGCTGGACATGTGGACTTCTTTGGGGAAGGCAATTGCAGAAAACAGTTAATATGGGTAGTTGATTCCTACTCAGACATTAGCTAGATGACCAGGATGGACACTCCAAGCCCCTTTGGCTAGCAGGCTTGCGTAGCCCTCTCTGTAGGCAGCTGCAGGCTTCATATATATTCCCATTTGCTTGGCTAGTGCTGCCCTTTATGCAGCTGAGGGATGAGTTAGGTGGGGTCCAGCACCTTTCCTCCTTCTTCTGGTATTGCAACAACTCAGTTGCCACAATTTTACGTAGTAACTGATGCTCCATCATTTCCGTGGAAATGGATTTGGGAGTAGCTGACATGGAGATCCTAATCCCAACAGTAGTGTAAATGCTACCAAATGACTCCAAGAGTCTGGTCGGCTCCATTTACTGAAGCACTATGTGTTCAGGTTGAAGTGGTAAGGTTTGTGTTCCTGTGGTGCTATCTGGGAGTCTGTTCAATGGTAGTGGTATTTCACTTGAAAGGTGCTGCTTGTACATAAGTAATGGCAGCATCTTTAGGTAGGCAAGGAGAAGACAGTTTCCTGTGCAGTCCAGTGTTCAAACCAAGCAGTATGGTCTTGCATCCTTCCCTCATCCTACTTCTGAGCCTTCAAGAGGAAGAGGTGAGTTAGGCAAGACTTGGAAACTTCCAATCTTTTTTTTTTTTTTTTTTTAAGTTGTTTCTGACTGTTCAGGGAGTTCTTACAGTCACGAGGAAGAAGGGCCTTGGGGAGGGAGTCCTCGTGCATTTTCGGCTCTTCATGTGCATACTGGGTTAGTCCATACCTAATTATCTTTAACAGTAAGACAGCTCAGTCTGGAATGTGCAATTTGTTTTGCTCAGTTGATGGAGAATCAGGGTAGTTCCTTGGTTAAGATAGAGTGGAGAGAGGAATGCAGAATCCTCAGTGGAAATCCTCAAAGGAAACTGTCTCATCTGTTTCCCTGCAACAAAATGGGCATTAGGGTTGCTGAAGAGCATCCCTGTCTCATGGCACAGTGAGGCATGTTTAGGACTCCAAGCAGAGCGTGTTGCAGAGTCTGCTCAGTGATACTGCCACATGCTTTGTCACAACATCAAGCTACAGTGTTCATGAGTATTTTAGATGTAACACATACCTCAAAAACCTCAAAAGTGATAAAGCATTGGTGTTTTGGACTACTGGAAATGCTTTCCAGGCAACTTTCACTATGCAAAGTAAAAGTGATACAGTTTAAAATTTGAAATTCAGTTAACTGATGTTGGAAATCTTATCAGAAACTCCTGTGACTCCATTCTACCAATGATGTACATACTACAGCTAACCTCAGGGCAAGCCCAGATGCTCTCTGAGCTTGCCCCATGCAGCATCACAAGAAAGCAAAGATTTTGCTTGACTCTTTCTAACCTTTAGACTGAATAATGGGCAGTTTGTGCTTAAGTTGTTGCTGCCTTTTTCTTGTAGAAAAAATTGAGATTGTTTTTGTTGATTATTTTTGTTTGGGGTTTGGGGGTGGGGGGGGTTGTTTGTTTTGTCTTCCTGTTTAGTTTTGCATACCAATCTACCACAGAACAGAGTTCTTTAACATTATCTTGGTGGAATGAACAATCTAGAAAAAACTAATACCCTCGTCCCCCCAAGAAACAAAACTACTCCCCCCTCAAAACAAACACACAATCAAAATCACTTATTTAGAAACATCTGCAAGAACCATAGAGTGAATTGACAGGCTTAAAATCTTCTCTTAAAGGAGGCTGATAGTATTATGTCTAACACCACATGTTTGTATAAATGCATATGCATGTAGGCCCCTTATTAGTCAGCGGCTCTGACTAATATTGAGCACTTGATCAGTGTTGACTAGTGTGTGTAGTTAAACTTAAGTATCTAATGGGCCACTGTCAGCAGTTGCTTCCTATTAAATGATTATCTCTATTAGAGAGACACGTTGCTGTAGTGTTCTTTCAATGACAGTATAGAATATATAAACAAATAGAATATATAATTATATATATTTATAAAATATATATATTAAAGCTCTGCTTGTCATTACATTTCAGGTGTACTTTGCTAAATGCAACCTATTTTCAGAGAAATGGATGGTATAAACTTTGTTATAGCTGCTTTCAAGAATAAAGGCTTGTCTCTGTGGTGCAATTGGTTCATGTGTTAGGCTATTAACTGAAAGGTTAGTGGTTCGGGCCCACYCAGGGAAGCGATGCGATCTTTTAAGGCTGGAAACTGGTCACTTCTCATGGAAGAGAAAAGCCTCTACTCCTCCTGAAGACTTGCACTTGCAGCTGAAGAACAGGTTTAGTACCCTCCATGATGAGGAGGAGCTGGGTATGGGTTCAAGGGAAGAAACTGAGCTGACAGACCCTGTGCCTTGCAGAAACACTTGGAAGAAGTGATGAGTAATTGTTGTGGGTAACTCCATGCTGTGGGTGATGGAGGCACCTGTCTACTGACGTGATCTCTTGTCTAGAGAGGTTTATTTCCTACCAGGGGTTCATATGTGAGATGTCATCAAAAAACTGCCAAAGCTCATCCACATGTTAGACTACTCCCCTATACTGCTCTTTCACGTGGGTGCTAATGATACCAAGAGCAAATAGGAAATAAGCAAACAAGATTTCAGAGCTCCGGGGGTGGTGGTCAAGGGTCTGGGAGCCCAGGTGATCATCTCAATCCTGCCAATGAGGAGGAAAGATAAGAGAAGGTGTAGATGGATTATCCATGTTAACAACTGGYTGCACTGCTGGTTTTGGTTTCTGTGATCATGGGACCATGTTTGAAGATCAGCAACTGATGGGAAGAGATGAGATCCACCTTATTAAGTGAGACACGCGTGTCTTTGGCAACAAGTTGGCCAGCCTGGTAATGAGGGCTTTAAACTAGGAAGGATGGGGGAAGGGGGAGAGTTACAAAGACAGGGTAGTCAACAAAATACAGCTTAAGTCAGGAGGCCTCCAGTGGGTCCATGCAGCTGGGGATGTGTACATGAGGTGTGGCTATGGGGGATCCTGGGAAACCTGCATGCACAACTACTACTATGAAATGCCTGTACACCAATGCATGCAGCATGGAGAATAAACAGGAGGAACTGGAGATCTGCAGTTGCAGGTCCATGATCTCATTGCAGTTACAGAGACATGCTGGGGTAGCTCACATGACTGGAATGCTGTCATGGATGGCTACATGCTTCTTAGGAAAGGCAGGCCGGTAAGGTGAGGGGGAGTTGCTCTTCATGTGAGAGAGCAGCTGGAATGCATCAAGCTCTGCCTGGGGGTGGATGAAGAGCGAGTCGAGAGCTGGTGGGCAAAGATTAAAGGGCAGGCTAACATGGGTGACATTGTTGTGGATGTCTGCTAGAGGCCACCTGATCAGGAAGAGGAAGGAGATGAGGCTTCTACAGACAGCTAGAAGTAGCCTCATGATCACAGGCCTTAGTTCTTGTGGGGGACTTCAACCACCCTGACATCTGGTGGAAGGACAACACAGCTAGGCACAAACAGTCCAGGAGGCCCCTGCAATGCATTGGTGATAATTTCTTGTCACAAATAGTGGAGGAGCCTACGAGGAAGGGTGTCCTGCTGGATCTTGTCCTTAGCAACAGAGAAGACTGGTTAGAGATGTGAAGGTTTGGGGCAGCCTCGGCTGCAGTGACCACGAGATGGTGGAGTTCAGGATCCGGGGTGAGGAAGCAAGCCAGTAAGTAGGATTGCAACCTTGCACTTCAGAAGAGTGGACTTTGGCCTCTTCAGGGACGTACTTGGAGGAATCCCATGGAGTCAGGTCCTGGAAGTAGAGGGGAGTCCAAGAGAGCTGGTTAATATTCAAGCATCACTTCCTGCAAGCTCAAGAGCAGTACATTCCTATGAGTAATGAGCCCAGCAAAGGGAACAGAAGACCTGTGTGAAAGATCAAGGAGCTCCTGGCAAAACTTAGACAGAAGAAGAAAGTACACAGAATGTGGAAGAGGAGAGAGGCCACTTAGGAGAAATATAGGAACATTATCAGAGTATGCAGGGATGCAATAAGGAAGGCTAAGGCTCATTTAGAATTAAATCTGGCAAGGGATGTCAAGGACAACATGAAGGGCTTCTTCAAACACATCAGTAGCAAGAAGAAGGCTGGGGAAAATGTGGGCCTGCTGCTGAATGGGGTGGGGGCCATGGTGGCAGAGGCTACAGAGAAGGCAGAGTTACTGAATGCCGCCTTTGCTTCAGTCTTCACTGCCAAGGGCAGCCCTCAGGAATTCCAGACCCTGGAGGCAAGAGAGAAAGTCTAGAGAAAGGGAGACATTCCCTTGGTCGATGAGGATTGGGTTGGAGATTGTTTAGGCAAACTTGACATCCACAAATGCATGGTCCCTGATGGGATGCACTCATGAGTGCTGAGGGATCTGGCAGATATTGTTGCCAGGCTGCTCTCCATCATCTTTGAAAGGTCATGGAGAACTAGAGCGGTGCCTGAGGAGTGGAAGAAAGCCAATGTCACTCCAGTCTTCAAAAAGGGCATGAAGGAGAACCCAGGCAACTACAGGCCAGTCAGTCTCACTTCCATCCCTGGAAAGGTGATGGAACAGCTCTGGATGTCATCTCCAAGCATGTGGAGGAAAAGGAAGTTATCAGGAGTAGCCAGCGTGGATKCACCAAGGGGAAATCCTGCTTAACCAATCTGAGAGCCTTCTGCGATGAAATGACTGGCTGGGTAGATGAGGGGAGAGTGGTGGATGTTGTGTACTTTGACTTCAGCAAGGCTTTTAACACTGTCTCCCATAACATCCTCCTAGAGAAGCTCAGGAAGCGTGGGTTAGACGAGTGGGCAGTGAGGTCAATTGAGAACTGGCTGAAAGGCAGAGCTCAGAGGGTTGTCATTAGCGGTGCAGAGTCCAGTTAGAGGCCTGTATCTAGTGGTGTTCCCCAGGGCTCAGTACTGGCTCCCATCCTGTTCAACTTCTTCATCAATGACGTGGATGAGGGGACAGAGTGCCTCCTCAGCAAGTTTGCTGATGATACCAAGCTGGGAGGAGTGGCTGATACACCTGAGAGCTGTGCTGCCATCCAGAGAGTCCTGGACAGGCTGGAGAGCTGGGTGGAGAGGAACCTTCTGAAGTTCAACAAGGGTGTGTGKGGGGTGTGGCACCTTGAGAGGAATAACCTCATGCACCACTACAGGCTAGGGGCTGACCTGCTGGAAAACAGCTTTGCAGAGAATGACTTGGGAGTGCTGGTGGACAAGTTGACTATGAGCCAGCAATGTGCCCTTGTGGCCAGGAAGGCCAATGGTATCCCGGGGTGCATTAGGAAGAGTGTTGCCAGCAGGTGGAGGGAGGTGATCCTGCCCCTCTGCTCAGCCCTGGGGAGGCCTCATCTCGAGTAATGTGTCCAGTTCCTGGCTCCCCAGTCCAAGAGAGACATGGAGCTCCTGGAGAGAGTCCAGCATAGGGCTACGAAGATGATGAAAGTGCTGGAGCATCTGCCCTATGAGGAACGGCTGCGAGAGCTGTTTAGCCTGGGGAAGAGAAGGCTGAGGGAGGATCTTATAAGTGTATAAGTACCTGAAAGGAGGGTGTCAAGAGGATGGGGCCAGACTCTTCTCAGTGGTGCCAAGCAACAGAACAAGAGGCAGCAGGCACAAACTGAAGCACAGGAAGTTCCACCTGAATATGAGGAAGAACTTCATCACTGTGAGAGTGACAGAGCACTGGAACAAGCTGACTAGAGAGGTTGTGGAGTCTCTTCTCTGGAGATACTGAAGGCCTGCTTGGTCGCGATCCTGTCTAACATGCTCTAGGTGACCCTGCTGAGCAGGGAGGTTGGTCTAGATGATCTCCAGAGATCCCTTCCAATCTCAACCATTCTGTGATTTCTGTGATAAGTTTAAGTCCTGTCAAGTATTTCTTGCCAAATGGTCATGATTTTTCTTAATGCATCAAAGTTTGTGCTGGAGTTATGGAGACTGAAGTCCTACATCATGGGAAAGTAAGTTGACCTTTAACAAAGATTTTTTTTGTATATATATTCCTGTGTTTAGTATGGGCAATCAATGTAGCTCAGCCTTAGAAATGATTTTAAAAAGAATTACCTTGATGTACTTAGCTTTTGATGGTGTCCTTCAAGTACTTGTAAAGTAAATTTAATGGCAAAAGATGCAATTTCAGATTTTAATGCTGTCCCTGTAGTGAAGCAGGTACTATGAAATAACTTGTAGCTCAACCGATCAGAATTTGCAGAAGTATAGCAACTTGTCTCAGAAACAATCAATTAAATCATAAAAAGCAAAGTACCTGTTATGAATGGACTCTTTTTTTTTAAGTGTGTTGTATATTCTTGATTGCAACTATTTGTTTTTCTGTGATTTTAAATCTTGAATGCTTTGCATCTCTACTGCCTAAGCCGTATCACATGAACTGTCTGCTTCCTGCTGCTGTTTTTTATCAACAAGGGTTGTGCCAATGTTAGTCTTCCAAGTTTGCTTTTTGCTTTCCTGGTATTCTCATTAACTGCCCCTCTCCCTCTTTCTTTTTTATACAGTGTTTATTACTACTGTTTTCATAATGCAAAGTTTATAGCCTAAAATTAATCGTTAGGTGATTTTATTCGGTAGCAGTGATTTTCTGAAAACTTCCCGTGCAATTTTTTGGAGACCACAAAAAACTTTCCTGTACTGTGTTCATAAACTACCTCTCTACTTGGATGGCTGCAGCATTCTTTTATGGAAGAAATGTTATGAAATAGGTACATTTTTAGTAATAATATTGTATTTAAACAAAAAGCCTGCTTTATATAATACCCTGTATTAATGACCATGTGTGACTCAGTGAAGCCCAGATTAGGTCAGTAAGCAGCAGGAGCCAGACTGAGCTCTGACTTTGAACTTGTTCTCAGCATCTGTTTTTAGGATTTGATTCCAGTGAAACTTCATGACATCCTACTTTCAAGGGTAGCTTTCAAGTACACCTAGTGTTTGCTTTCTTTTGTTCTCGGTGATGTGACTGAGAACACCCTTGAACCTCTGAATCCTGAGTAATACGAGGAAATAAATTATAAGCAGGGCTTTGAAGACAGGAACCGTAAGCCCGATGAAACTATTAGTGCCACATACATGCCTAATTTCTTTATCTACAGTGATTATAGCATCTAGCATGAGTCCATAGTTTGCTTAGTATGGTAAAATGAAGCAATGATGAAATGTGTAGTAAGTAACAGCAAAAATGATTCTGGGTGTTTTTTTGGTAGGCAGTAATGTAATAGGGAGAAGCATTAAGTTTTAAGACAGTCTAAAATAGCTTTTTGAGGAGAAGTTGCAGATTTTTTAGTTCGAGAAGCTCATTCTTTCCCCCAAAATATTTTTTGCAGGTGCTGGAAAAGACATTGAGTTTATTTGATGAGTAGTGGTTGTTATTTTAAAAAGTCACGTGTTAGAAAAGCAGGCGCCACTAAACAAGAGGACTTGACAGTTCCATCTGTATTGTTTTTGCTGGCAGAGTAAATCAGAGGCCTTCCAAGGGCTGTACAACGCATGCTACAAACCTCTAACACTGGAAAGAGCTCGAGAGTTTAATGTGTTCTGGCTTCATGTTACGTAAACAGGGGTCCCTGTGGCCCTATATTGATGGGGCTTGTGTTCCACCACTGTTTTTGTGGGTATGTACTAGCCCATAAAAATCACATTTTTGTTTCTGCCTGCCAACTCTCTTTTGTTATTTTGTCTCTTAGGCTGCTGTGGTAAGTGCACCAGCTGGTGCACTAAAGGATCTAGGGCAGAGCAGTCACAGCAGTTCAACTGCAGGCTGATAAGCCTGGGAGAAGCCCTTGGAAATTTGATAGTAGGGTAAATATGCTGTGAATTGCCAGAATTACTTTATACTATTTTGAGGATGACTGCATATCCCCTGGTATCAGCACAGGCTAACGGCACGAGCACTGCAAATGCTTTGCAGCATATCTCTAGCAGCATAGCCTAATGAAAGGACCACTGTGTGYAATCCAAAGGGTGTCAGATGTAAAGGCTCCTATATTTAATGTTATTATTTCATCTGTCCCCTTGCTTACCCTTCAACTCTGTTTTTTTGATAAAGCTTAGTCTTCATTGCACACTAGTGTGAAATATGTAGTTACAGTCATTGGAAAATTTTCCTAGCTTTCTTAACTTTTGACATTTGACTGCACGGAAGAGTTTAAGGGAAGTTGTCAGACTCTTAGACTCCAATTTTTTTGGACAGGTAGCAGTTACACTGGCTTCATAATACTCCCACAAAGGAGACTGGTTTTAGATTAAAATAAGTATGTTGATGTGTGGTGAAGGACTCTGCAAACTGGCATCCTTAGACAAAGAATTCAGGTTTTTTTGATCTCCTGCTGCTTCCTGTCAGGTCTCTAGAACAGCAGTGTAAAAGCTTTGCTTGGTTTTGCAGTGGTTTGCAGCTGGTTTTCTGACACGTATTGAGKTTTTTTTTGTTTGTTTGTTTGTTTATTTGTTTTTCACCCCCATTTCCGTTTTGAACATGGCAGCTGTAGAGCTTTCTGTGCTGTGCCTTGCYTTGGTGCCTTAGCTACACCTGCGCCATTTTCACTAGCTTGTAACGTTTCTGCGTAGTTTGACAGTGAAGATCAGGCTCAACTTGTATTAGTAGGGTTGAATTTTAGTAAGGAGTAAAAGAGTGAGGAATGAGTGTGTTTTTAAAAAAATTAATTTATTTATTTTTATTAAACTTTCTTGAGTATCATCAGTGTCCATATGAGCAAGGTACTGATAACTCTAGTTTCACTGCTGAAGAGTTAATGACAATGGGCTTATTTTTGTTAGGTGATGAAGTCATCCTCTTGCCTTCAGCTGTTGTGATATATAAGTTGTTATGACTAGCATTCTTTATTTCTCAGTAGATTCCCTCAATCTCCTTAGGACTTTATCTTAAAATGATCAATTTTTTGCTTTTTCTTTGTAAATTGGAAAACTACACCAGTCTGCAAATACTTTTCTTCCTAACTATCTACAGTTTCTACACTCGCGAGCTCTCCCCTTTGCCTTGTTCTTTGCTTATGTAAATTATAAAAGCATAAATCTTGGTATAATTTAAAATTAAACTAGAGGAAATGTTTCCAGAATATTTGGGCAACTTGACTTTCTAAGAGAATGATCTTGCAACAAAAAGCCTTTCATTCAGTGACTGTCACGAGTTTCATTCGAGGCGTCAGCCAACAGGTGGGAGGTTGAATACCAGCACACATCTGGTAGTCTTTGAATCTGTGAGAATTGCTTTTATTTTGTGTGTAGCATTCAGGCATACTTTTTATAATTGAATTCCAGAAGATCGAAGAAGTATATGTATATTTGTGTTGCAAGATTAATTGAGGAAGCTAGGTAGAAGTTTCGTAAGACATCCACAGCATCTAGTATTTGTAAAGACACTATTTGCTATCCAGTTACTTTTTCTGCCAAGGATTGCATTACAAAAGAAGTCACTCTAAGGACGAAGGCTTTCTAGTAGTATTTGAAAATAGAGTTTTCCAGTGTTTCGAGTTCACTTTCTGGTGAGATAAAATAAGATCCCTAGACCCATTGCTCTATCTCATAAAGCCTGTCCTCTGTCATTGAAGCTTCTGTAACTTTGACAGATAAAAGCTTGCTCTAATCTCTGATTTAAAATTCTGTGATATAATGATTTTTAAATAATTTTCCTGTAATATAATAATTTTACAGTATTTTTAAGAGCTGTATCACTTTGTTGTCACCTTGATCTACCTTAAATTAATTCAGACATTTTATTTCTCTTCCATCTTCTTTGGACTGATGATTTTGCATGTAGTCTTACATACTTTCTTTTATTTTTCACAACTATCCTATAGCTGATGTCTACAGTACAGTACCTGAAGTCTACTCTAACGCTATGAACTTCTTACCCGTGTATTCTCCAGAAAAGAACTGGATTTTACATTTGAAAAACAACCACCTTAAATAAAATGTTTATTTAGCATTTACTTAATTATCATGCTAATATATAATTATGATACTGCTTTGTAATATAACATGTGTTATACAATATTTTGTGATATACTAGAATATATTGTTGTATATAATTGATATATGTATATGTATATATATTATATATATACATGTGTTTGGATTTTGTTTTACCTTCTGTTTTTCCAAGTTTGCTAGGCAGGTTGAATCCACTTTTAATTGAGTAAATGCATGACAGGACAATTTTTTCTTTTTATTATTACTATTTTTTTTGACATAGTCCAAAGAAAGAGGAGAGGCTCCTCCCAAATATGGACTGTTTATTTTTACCCTAATGTTTGGATGGAGATTTTTGTCTTAAGGGCAGAAATTCTTTAGGACTACCAGATGCAATTTAAAAGCTGAACACCAGTAATACAAGAGGTAAATTTTCCACTTAGGTCTTGTAGGGTGAGACTGCTATAGTGGAAAGAAGTGGGACATGAAGAAAATACTAGGCTATGGTTAAAAAAAAAAAAAAAAAGTAAAGAAAAGAAAGGAAAATGCAGTTTAGGTTAAAGAAGAATAGTCTTGGATTCTGAGTGACATCTATCTTAGAACTAAACTTGTAGGTGTTGAGATGAAATCTACTCTCCTTCCTCAGCATCTGAAGAAGAGACTAATTTGGATCGCAAGCCCCTTAGCTGATCCAGTTAAAGCATTGTGCGTGGAATCAAGCCTCTTGTTTTCATCATATACTTAGGGTTATTATTGGCTATTTAGTCTGTATGGCTTTGCTGAACTGAATATAAGGTGTTTAACAGCAAAACAGATCATGCCTCAAATGATCATGTCTTTGTCTAGGAGGTTGGACATTTTAGGTGGGCATCATCTAATTATCCCTTGATTTTTTTTTCGAAGTGGAGTAATTTGTCCCTTATGAAAGAACAGTATAAAAATGTCATACCTACCCGAGAGACTGACCCACTGCAAGCAGCAAATATAAACCATGTGTGGTGATACCTGCTTGTATGACTGAGCGAAGCAGCTGAAATCCTGTGATGCTGCTAGTCCCTGAAGTGCTGCAGAGAGTGTGCCTGGGCCCAGCTGTAAACCAGCAGAAAATCTGCACAGGAACTGTTGCTGCACACCCCAAAGGCTCTAATTGTATTGTAACCAGTCAATAACAGTTCTAGAAAAATCTATTTCTGGAATAATACATCTGCCTTGGCTTGCAGTGGTCTTGTTACAGAGGTTTCCTCTGTGGTGACGGGGTGATGTAGGACTTGGCTGCTGCAAGCTGATCCCATCCCTGAGGCACTGCTGAGGGCGAGGTCTGGGTTTTGGAGCTTAGGTGGGAAAAGTGCTCAGTGTTGTAGGCTCTCCCCCATGTTCAAGGACATGAAGCTACCATAATTATTAAAAATAAACCCATGAGCAAATATGCTGGGTTTAGGTCAGTGTTCTTGTTTCTGCTAAAAATATTTACAGTCGGAATAATTAATCACTTAAACAGTCAAACCTGACAGCAGCTCTTTGATAGAGGAAATCACTCAAGGCAAGAAAAATTGGCCGGAGATGACGAGAACACTGAAGTGGCCTTCTGCATTGTTCAAAGTGACAATTTTGTTCATTGTTTCCCTTGGACCGCCCTTTCTCTGCTCCCTGGTCAGCTGGGCAGCTTTGTGGCAGCAGGGTTTTAGAAGGGTTGGGACGCAGGGCTGCGCGATGATCACACAATTGTGCACCGGGCTTCGGCTCCTGTATTCTTGCCAGAGAACAAAAAGGCTATTGTTTCCAGCAGAATAGTAAAGCAGGAAAAAAATCACAAAGGTCTTTCCTCTAGATAGAAAGTTGGCATGGCGACAGGCGGGAGAGAGCTAACAAAGAGTTTATCTTCTGGAATTTGCTTCTCCAATTTGGATTTTGTTTCGTTTTGTCTTACTGATGGCTAGAGAAGATACTTAATACCACAACTGCAAAATCAGGTTGGGTAGCTGAAGCCTTCTGACTGCAAGTTGAAGGTGTGAGTATTCTAGCACTGAAACAGTGTTTTTCAGCTATGCTGCAATTTTGGTTTTAGAATGATTAAATCTTTCCAGTGGAGGAGCAATTGCCTGTGTGTGTGCATGCATGTGCATTCCCCTGTTGGATAGGGGGGGCTTATAGAGCCTTGCTAGGAGCAGCATACCTCAATAAGAAAATACTTAGGGCTTGCCAAAGCATAATAAATTGCACACATCTCTGGGAGACAGGTTCTGCTGAAGTAAACCAGGGTACAAAGCCACTTCTAGGAAACTCTGCTCCAGAAAGGTGTTGATGGAACAAAATACCTCAAATGGCAGTCAGATCCAATTCTTCTGGGTCAGCACAGCTCTGAGAAGAGCGATTGTAATTAATTTTTTGTTTAATTTCCTGCTTCCCTCACCTCTATCCTGGTTGGGAAGGGGCCTGAGCAGTGCTACCCCTCCCCAGGGAGAGCTGTCCCCTGCAGTGTGTCAACTCCTAGGGCTGCTCCTCAGCTCAGTCACGTCTGGGCCGTGGGACTGCGACTTCCCTGTTCATTCCATATGGGAATCAGATACAGAAACCGCCTTCCTGAATCTACCCCATTGCCACTTTGACCCCTTACTATATCTTGATGCTGCTCTCAGTAGTGTTGTATGGCCCAGTACTTGCACTAGTGAAGTACAAATCTGTATATTATGCTTGGGTAGATTTGTTTAATTCCTGCATTAAGTTGCATGCAAACTTAAGTCTGTTGCCATGAAATAATTATTCTACAGTTTCTTGTACAAACATTTGCATGTTTGCATGTAGATGGGATCACTTGTGGCCTTAATCAAGTGCCCAATCCCACTGTGGGAGATGATACAATCTTTAGAAATTGCCTGTGTTTAACAGCTGTTAGCAGTCTGCCTTCTGGCACAAGCCGAAGTTTACTGAATGAGTTGCACTAGTATGGTAAGAGGTGACTTTTTCCTGGAGCAATACAATATTGAARGCATACAAAAAAATTGTCTTTTTTTTTTTCAAGAGGAAAAAACTACTTTTGGGGGAGTCCACAATGATCAGYGATTACTTATTGAAACTGAACTTTAATACTTCTAGATTGAGACAAAATATGAAAATTTAATTAGCAGATAGAAAGTACTGTTTGGTAAGTTTATGAAATAGTTTTTTWAAAAAAAATACTTTCAAGTACTACCAAATGTATTGACAGTCTTGCATTACAAAATAATTTAAAAACATGTTTTTTTCCTTAACGATTTCCTTCTTAGGAAAATAGAAAATACCCATTTTAATACTAAGTAAGCATTATATCAACACAGCTCAGAAATGCTACTTAAATGGAGCCAATGTTATACTGGAGTTATAGTGAAGAAATTTGAATTTCTAGAGAAAAGCCTGGAAAATAGATATGCCTCTATATGCCTAGTAATAGTGATAATACTTCATTAACTATGTTAATGAAGGACTTTATTAACAGCACGAGTAACTTGGCCTGTAGTATGTAACAAAGTTTTTGCAATGACACTTTATTCAAGTATGACCAACAGTATTTTGGTTGGAATATGATGAACCTCAATGTGGTGGATTGAATGATCCTGACTGTGACCCATATTGCCTGTTACAGATGTAGAACCAGAGTATGATGGGCTATGTAGAGAAGAAATGGCTAAAGGATGCACCAAGATTAGCAAGCAAATTTAATATGTAACGTTAGTAATTTTGCTTTGAAATTGGATTCGCTGCTAGTCATGTGTTTCATGATTAATCAATTGCATTACTTGTTTCTTTTACTTTGTATAGTACAGCTTGACTGTGGAAAGTGGAATAGTTAAAATGGTGTTCAAAAGCTTGTTGGCAAAATCACCTGCATATTTTCCTAAAATAAGTTGTCGGGACTTGATTTAGACTACATGAATGTTTTAGGAAGGACCACGTGTCTTCCATGTTTGTGCAGTTCCTTGCATGTTACTGACATCATTCAACATCAAGTCGGTTGAGATGATGCACTTAATTTGACCCAACGTCCAACACTCACTAGCATAATGTGTGGAAGAGAATGCTTTTGATTTGGTGTTATCATCACCAACAAGCACTGAGCATTCACATTACCTGTTGAGTTCTGGAGAACATCTGTGGTGGTTTTGTATAGTCTTTAGAACTACTTTTTATGAAGGAAAATGTAAAGAGATTTAGGCCTTTTCTCACTGCTGCTTAAGCAAGTTTTGTGCTGGCTTCTGTGAATGTACTGTCTGTTAATGCTGCTGGGAGTTTGGTTATTCTAACTTTAGGGGTCACCGTTTCTGTATTTTCTTTTGGTGGTGGCCTTCATAGGTYTTATGGATTTCAAAAGTTCATTCTTAACGTTGTCCTTGAACACCTTGGAGTATGCTGGGCTCTGCAGTGTGAATGTAAAGCCAGTTATGGAGCAGATGCACATCCTTTGGGGATGGCTGCCCGGAGAGGGAGTGGACGTAGCAGCTGGTCTCTCAGCCACAGGGCAGAAGTTGCTGCTTTTTTTATGAATGGGCTACATGAGGCTCGATAAGTTTGTCATAGGCACAAACAAATTTAACTCCAGTGCAGACAAACAAGTTAGTAAGATATCAAAAGGTCTGGAAAAGAGATACAGACAGAAGAGAATGACCTACAGGACATATGTTACCAAAAAAGAACAAGTTAATCTTACATCAGCGAAGAGACTGTCAGATAGCAGTCACTTCTGCTATTTGTTTTCATCTTCTCAGAGTTGTCTTTTAGTTTTCACTTTTGGATCCTGCAGTGGTCAAGCCAGTGTTACCTTCCATTTCAAGGAGAGGAGTGCAAGATTGGAGCATCAGCAGAGCTTAGCTCACCTAACGAATCATGGAAGAGATAGGTAGTTGTCCTGTTGTGAACAATAGTTGATGTAACACGAACAAAGTCTTTCTAATAATTCTGAAAGATTGTCCTCTGCAGCTGATTTTCACTGGGGGGGGCTTTGTGTTTTTTGAGAACTGACTGGTCATGAATACTGTAACTGGAATGAATAGTTACTTGGACTATTTTACACCACTTTATGGCAAGGATCTTGCTTCCAGTTCTGTTACAACTCATGAAACCAAGACTTTAATGTTTCTTCCTGCACAATTCTTCCCGTTTGTTTCGGGTGTGGACTAAAAACCTCATCTATAGTGGTGCCAACAGGCCTTTAGTTTCCCTTGATATTGTTTTTTAGGAGATTGTTAGAATTTGTGATTGAATATACTGCGAATTGATGCTTATCTTTCATTCCGCTGCTGCTGAAGGGCCACGTGTTTTTCTGCTAGCAGAGTTTTAACACGGTTCAGTTGATTAAAGATGACTGCCTTTTATTTTTTTTAAAAAATCTGAAGTTATTTTATTGGAAAACTTGTTCCTTTCACTTGAACTTTATTATAGTCATAGACATGCACAAGGTGGTGTTTTGGTCTCTTCAAACTAACAGTCACTCCAGGCCTTTTTACTTTTTATCACCTAGGAGTTTGTTTAAATTGCACTGAATCAAAAAGATTCTACTTAAACTAAGAGTTTGTTTCATGTAAAACGATAATCAAAGGAAGTCAATGAACTTGAAGAGCTGCYAGACTTTAAACTTCCTTTTATAACCCTCTTCCATTATTACAGTTGAAATCTTTTCTCCAGTTTTGGCTTAATACATGTTTTGAGAAACAATATCATTTTCTTTCTACTGTTCACACAGTAACTATCTTGATAAATTATTGTGTGATTAAAGGCCCTGGAGTTCAGTACTAATGACTGAAGCCTTGTGGTTTCTCCGTATGCATATAATAAACATTTATCAATATATAGTTTTAAATAGCTAGATAGGCAGTTGTTTTGCAATGAGAAAGTGAAGCAGTTGAACAAAAAAGCCGGCTGTCGTTTGGCAGTCCTGTCGTGAGCAAAACCTGTACTTACGTTAGAGACCGCTAGTGTTTGGTATGTTGTTGGCAAACTGTTCGTTTTGTTTGCGATGGCAGAGCACCAAGCGTCTGTATGCTGCAGCACGCAGCGCTGGGCTTAGCCAAAATTCACATACGCACACTTCTGCATTAAAGCGCTCGCTCTTTCATATACAAACATTTTAGGATAGAAGCTGTCTGGTTTATGACTCTTTCTCCTATCGTGCTCCCTTTCTAGCTCAGTTTATAATCCCCAGGACATTTGTGTGCAGATAACAGGCAGTGAAATCTCAGCATTGTTTTAGTCTTAATTAAGTACTGTTGTTTTTCCTTTTGGACCAGGTTTGTTATTTTTAAATGTTTCCCAGCCTCTCTGCTTTCTGGGAAGGTTTTTAAGAGCCATTAGTGACCTRTGATAGCAGCAGTTCTGTAAAATGCTGACAATATTTTTCTTTTTTTTTATTTCTAAGGTAGCCTTGATGGTCATGCAGACAGCACTAAAAGCTTGCAGGTGTTAAAACTGAAATATTAAATGCAGAAATGCTAGTATTATAATATTCCTTTAGTAGAAAATAAAATCTGATSAAAAATGAAACTTTTTTCATTTGTAACTTTATTTCATAAGCTCCAAGCAACAAAGAACCAAATTCTGCTAAACTTACTTAAATGTGGTCGTATTGGGTGTTTTGTCTTTGCTTGCACTTGAAAGGAACTGTGTATGGGGAGAAGAACACAAGCATGAGTCTGGCCTCCAATCCTAACTTGAAACTGGCCTAGGAGCAGGAAAATCCTCTTTTCTCTAAAAATGGTTTAGACAAGGCTGGGCCTAAGTCAAGCTGTGAGAAATTAGGTGACTAGTTCGGTTTCCTCCTTACCCATATAAGCTCATGTATTTTCACCTCTTTGTGACCCTTAAGTCAAGCAACGTTAGGCATTTCTGACTTTTTCTTCTTTGTTGTAATTCGGATCAGAAAGCAACAAAATTCTGGGAGTGGCAAGCCTGGGAAGTTAAATTCTGCCAAGTTTCTCTCAGCCTTGATTTGGGCTGTGTATGCACACAGGTGATTGAGAGAAGTGCAAGCTGTCCTGCGATGCTGGTAGGAGAGACTTGCTTCATCAAGTGTCTAACACCTAGTTGCAGGATTCATTTTTCCTGACTTTTTGCAGTAAGAATTACGATCTAGAAGAGAAGAAGGACAAACATAATCAGAAAGCTGTGCTATAGGAATGGAGTAAAACAATTTGTTAATCAGTTATCACATGTTGAAGATCATGGAAAGCAGTTGGATGTAAAAATCCTTCCATAAGCATTGCTCTAAAATTGCATTTAATCCAATTTCTTAAGAGATTGTGAAAGCCTGGGAGTGACTCTGTGTAACACTTATTTTGTTGCRTATCTATTCTCAAACTGATTTTATCTGTTTTGATCCTTAAAAGTCAAATAATTCTAAAACAGYTTAAGTTTACCCGAAGTGTTAACATCCGTCACAATGTGTCATGTAAAGTAGCATCTTCCTACAAATGGGTTGGCAATATATCTTCTCCCTGTGCCCGTTTAGTGTAGCACCAYATGCTATTTCATAACTGTACAGCTCTATTGCCGTGGATCTGGCTATTCTTTCCCATCTTGCTTTGTTGTGTGTTGGCTAAAATGTGAGAATAAATTTTTTGAGGCAGAGCCAATGTACTTATCTGTTCTGAAGGCACTGAGAAGAGATACCATAAAATAATGTAAATACCTAAATTGGGAGGGGAGGTATGGATGAATTGGTTGGTGGGTAGCAGAGACTTTTCAGTAAAGGAATATTTCTAATTTGCTTGCTTTGTGTTTTAGTAGGATCTTAGCATGTTATGAGCTTTTCTGTAAAATATGTGAACTTCAGATTAACAATGTATATTTTAATTTCTCTAGTTAACTAGGGTTTTTTTGGGGGGGAGGGGAGTCTGAATGTGGTGCATGTAGAACTGTTTATGACTTCAGAAAGAGGTGGTCCTCTGGAACGATCCCAGAATTGTGGGGCTGAGCTTGGAGCTCTTCCAGGCTCCTGCTGGCTGTGGAGAGGGAGAATCTGGCAAAACTAGCAGACTTCTAGCAGCCTCATTTTATAGTTTTAACTAAGGTAGCAGAAATTGGTATTCAGATAGGTTAGTAGTGCTTTATATAGCTTTATCTTTCATCGATGTAGGAGGGACTTGTTGGCATGCTAACAAATTCTTTTAAGACAATGTTCAGTTATTTAACCCAAGCTTGGCAAAGCATAAAACAAGATAGATCTTCTGTTCTCCCTGGGCTATCGTTCTTCCATGCTAATCTTCCCCAAAGTCAGTTAAGGGATCCCGTTTCTCTTCCRCAACTTCTGTCACTCCTTTCTGAGTGGAAGCTGACCACTAGCTAGCCATGTCTGATAACTATATGGGCATGAGATCCCGTCATGGAGCGGGGCTCCCTAAGATGGAATCACCTCCAAATATACATGTGGTTTAGGCGTCTACTTTATTTCATGATTATTTGATCTTGTGTAACAGTAGAGGTGTACAGTTTTTATTTGGCTATGATTTGCACCAGTGTATTCACTTGTATAGAAAATCTGTGTGTAGTTTTTCGCTGTTACCTTCCTGTTGCTTGTGCTGGATGTGCCTTTTCTATTCCTATCTGCTGTTATAAATGCAGACGCTTTCATAGTGTATTATACCTTGTCTGTCTTGGCACTTGGTACTGCTGCAGCTACTTATCTCATCGTGTGAATGAACAGAAATAGAAGCGAGATGACCCTTAGAGAGACAAAAACATTAATTAGCAGCACCAGGCAGCTCTCAGACAAGGAATAACTTTGTTTTCTTTATGGGAACAGCATTCCTCACTAACTCCATTATACATACAAGCTTGTTAAGCCCTTTAAAGGGCCCAGCTGGTGAGGTCCTGTGAATTGATATTGAAGTCTTAGGGAGCTATAGCAGGTGTTGCTTACTTGCAGGATGTATTTGGGAACCTAGTTGATCAGCAAATGAGGCACTGATGTATTTATTAAATTAGATAACAATGTCCATGTAACTATTGCATATTAAATGCAAGTTTTTAGCAAAGGAGATTGATGAAGTAATCTCTCTTCAGTTAGAAATGTGGTATGTGAGGAAGGAGGAAAAGTGTTTTTCTGTTCATTGAACAGCAAGGCCTGCTATTAGCATGGCTTACTATAAAAGCCTAGCAGTTAAATCTCCCAGATAATAGAAATGACAGTTAAGGCCACAGAAGTAGCTGGGAGATTGATTGCAGATCTTTTATTTTGCTGTGCACAGGGACATTGTCATGTATCTTTTCCTAGCTGCATAAAGAAATTGTTGGCTTACATTAGCTGAATGTACCGTAAATGAGTTTATCAACTTGGTGTATTTTAAGTGGCAGCTGCCAGCAAGGTAGGACAAAAGTAAATGGAGAAAGTAGGCTTGTGATGAAGGATGTGGACTTTCTGTAGTGTTAGATGAAAGTGAGAAAAACATTTGCCTCTGACATCTGCCAGTGAGAAGAAAAAGTAAGGCTAGATCTAAAACTGATCTTTCTTACTCTGCTCCTTTCCCAACACTTTAGTCACTACTGCTGAAGTTTATAGGGACAGCTCATCCTTCTCTCAGTCTTCACAAAGTGCATAATGCTCCCGCTTCTAAAGCAGAAGGTCTCTGGCATGCTTAAAGCTTCAGTTTTCTGGGGACTTTGGGCTGGTGTGCAAGCTTGGCCCAGGCCTCCCCGTTGTGCTCTGTTTTGTTTATACGTTAAAAAAGAAGAAGAAGAAGAAGAATCTGAGTCAGAAAACTTCTCTCTGTCGATCTGTGGTTGTATGGACATCAAGTGGTTGCCACAGATCTGTGTATTGCAGGCAGTGAGTTGTACTGCTGGTGAGRAGTGTATGCTGTAGTGTCCCACTGCTTGAATCAGGCCCTTTAATGCTACTGTGGGTTTTAGTTTCCCTTCTTCCTGCTCTTGTTTTGCTTTAAACTGTGTGTATACGCATATGTATATTTAAAATAAAAACTACATGCACCTATATTGCATATGTTTGTGTCTGTTCTCAAAATACATCAGGAAGACTTGTCAGTGGAATTGGAGAAGGGAACAAGTGCAGATGGTTAGCACTGAAATGTGTTACACCTTCTGATGGGCTTAACGATCTAAGATTTGGATGCCAAGTTATGGTACTTGATCTCAGAGCTTAAAGGCATGGCTGCCGATAAAACCAAACATCTCTATTTAGATAGAGCATGTCTGTGCATTGCTGGACCAGTGTCTCATTTTTCTATTCCCTTTAATCATTTGAAATTTAGTAAGGGAAGATAAAACACTTAAGTAGCCTAACATTTTCAAAGGTGGATGTAAAAGGCACTACTCTATTGATGCTGAGAACGTTTCCTGTGAGATTTTTTCCCCTTTGGAAAACACTGATTTGTTGGAATGAAAGCTTTCTTGTAGGAATATTTGTATCTGAGAAAATGGAAGAAGTGCCATCTGTTTTTGAAATGGCCAGAGATTCAGTTATGGAGGGCGTTTATCTGAGATGTGGGAGACATGCACTCAAATTGCAGCTCTGCTTTAGTAGAATCAGTCTCAGTTTTCACAAAAGCATCTTTGAAGGGATGTGGTTTTATCCTTGTATGAAGTAGGAAAATACTCAGTTTTCTAAATGGCTTGGTGAAGAGGAGAAGTTTCCTGCCCAGCCCTACCATCTAGGGAAGGGGAAAAAAATGGAAAATACTGTTTTTCCAAGTGATCGATTGTTCTGGTCCTTTAACTATTTGTAAGGAACCAGTATGAAACTTGCCTTTGATTTAGAATGTCTCTTTGAGTCTTAACTGCAGAGATGATGCTTGCAAATGGTCCCCATTTGGGGATGTGCTGCTATTTCAGCTGTGTACCACTCCCTTTGAGACGGCACTCTGCTTCATTTGAAAGGACTGACATTTTGCTGATCCTGCTCTATTAAGCATGTTACTTTTTTTTTCCACTCTCCACACTGGGTGTGAAAAATAAAGATGCTGAAGAGAGAAGTTCTACCTGCTTGGGGAAAATGTGCTATTTTCCTACAGCAATTAAATGATCTGGGAGAGAAAATGGGGTTGCTTATGATAAGTCCATTTCTAATTTCTGAACTACTTCACTATAAAGGAACGGTAGAACACAATTTAGTAAGTGTTCATCAAAGTTAATGACAGCAAGAATGAAAAGGCAGTTTTGGTAGAGTSTGTTTGCAGAGTTCATCCTAAACCTGCCTGATGCTCTGTGCTCAAACTTAAATAAATGGCATCATGTTTACTGCAGTTACCTAATTGTTTTTCCCCTAACCTGTTTATTTGTCATGCAGTTATCCACTGCTCAGGAATGAAGTAGTAGCTGTAACAATGTAGAGCATATTTTGACCATGCCCTTTTTCGTGGTGACTCAGTAGTAGTGTTGCCCAGGGGAACATGTTGAGAATCAAGATTCATCTGTATGGAATGTTTTTCTTTTTGCACTGAAATAAACTATTGAAGAAGCAGGTTAATGTTGTCAAAATCTAAGGCTTTTCAGGAGCTTACTTGTCTTGCTTCTTTTTCTCTTCTAAAGGAGTAAGAGGGTTTCACTTCGTTGACTTAAAAGATCTCTTGGAATTCACTGGGGTTTTTACTGAATAGCTAGGAACGGAGGCATACTCTTGTCCCTGTTCTTCTTTCCAACTTGGTAAGCATTGATTTAGCAAAAGCTGTGCCTGAAGACTCCTGCTTTAGGGAAAGCAAAGAGGAAACTTGTGTGTAGGCTACTGCTGGTGGATCCCGTATTTCCTACTTGCTTGGTGACATTCAACATGGGGAGTGTGGTGGAATAGGATGTATATCCTGTTTCATTTTGCAAGGAGACCAGRCACCCAGACATGTACATAACGACTTTCTTTGAGATAAGGCTTGTCGGCTATTGTGCAACGAATATCTACTTTGCAAGTACTTGTTGGCTACTTTGCAACGAATATCTGCTTTGCAAGCTTGCAAATGGGACAACCTCCACCGAAAGGTAGAAGAAAGAACCCCTAACAACAGGACACACATGCGCAGAGTAATATGAGAAGGACGAGATAACGGGAAGAGGAAAAAGAATAAAAAGAGGAACTGAAGCCTGTCTAGG
>NW_028186484.1:0-30126 GCF_003343005.1 Rhea americana
ATATATATATAAAATAATTAAAAATGCTAACTAAAACCTAGAGACAAAAAGAAAAGCATAGAAGGTTAGACATATTCAATACCAAACCCATCCAACTACCAAATGACTGCCCACCACAGCCATCCATCACCTCAGCTAACATAACTATTTACTGCCATCCTTCTTTAAAAGTAACACTGCATTGGAATGACCAGGAGGCCCCCCAAACTGGAAATCCTAGCTAATAATAATAAAAATACCTGTAACTTTTATTAAAGCCCCCCAATAAGTACTTTATTCTATTCTGCCCACTACCATAACTACATCCACAACCAAGGCAGCTCCAAATATATAGACACATACATACAGACATGTACACACACCCTAGGATAGAAAAATGGCAGCAATGTTGCCAGCCAGTAAGACCTAGGATGCCACAGCTGTGCAGCTCTGATGCTCTGGACAACCCCGGAAAAGAGAGGGGAAAGCCACCACTCATGATGGAGAGCAGCCGGCAAAGCCAGGAATACTGAGGAAGAGGCTCGCAAGAAAGACCCAAGCCCGTGACAATGCAGGGAAGAAAACCCTGAAAGGGCACTGCAAAGATGCAGAACAAGAGCGGCCTCAGAAGAGGAGCGGCCAACAAGGCCGCGACAATGGTCTCTGAGATGATCAGCCACAATGCAAAGCCGGAGCGACACACCGCCCCTTTTAGTAGGCCGCACAGAATGAGACAGGATCCCTTGGCAGGATGCCAATGACTCACACCAGGCAAAGGACAGTGGATGCCTACCACACTACTGCTACACAGTGTGGGCCATGCTCCTTGAGCACAAAGAACAAAAGCGACATCAAGACCTGAGCAAAGGTAGCACATTTGCAACACACAACACACAGACTACACCAGAACACAGACTACAGCCTGGAGCTGCCCTGCCTAGCACACCCCCACTTTCTGCCACACACACCCCACCATCTCTACCTCACATACAGCACTCATCCTGAGGAGCCCTCCACACTACACTGTGCATCAGCACAGACATGCGCACACAAACACAGCCAACACACCCCAACACCCTTTGCCCCTGAGCTTAGCTTTTGGAGTGCTGTGTCTGTGGGTCACCATCTGTCCTCAGGAGGCACCCGCAACGGTAGCCGCATCCTCTCCAACCTTCCTTTGGTCACCGCATTTACCTCCAGCACCTGCCAAACCAGAGAACAAGCGGTCACCTCCATGCCGGTCAGCTCCGGCCTCATCCACAACACCACCCTCCAGAGAGCCATATACACTCCACTCACCTGCACTACCACACTTCCAAACTCCAACACTGGGGCTGGACGGGACACCTGCAGCATCTGGAAGAAACAAAACAACAAAATTACTCTTCAGCCAGACAGTGCTTGCCAACCTTGTGATACCAGACACCAAGCCGCTCCCCTACAATCCACGGGCGCGCCCTGGAAAGGCCCTCACAGTACCTGCAAAAAAGCAGAGCAAGAGACATCACCAAGGGGCAGCCCACTGCACAATAACATTCTGACACAAACAAGCTACCCTCTCACCTGCTCAGGTTCTTGCCAGCACTCAACTTCTCTCCACAGCTTYCTGCAAAACCTGCAAGCACAGAGCAATCATGTGCTGAGGTGACGTGTGCAAGACCACAGCCCACCCACATCAAACGTTTGCTCCCACACTTTTACCTGCTCCATTCGCCCCTGCCAGGCTACGGTCACAGTGCCGAGGCCTGCCTGTAAAACCAGAATGGTGGGGTACAACAGGGATGATGCGAACAAGATGATGGCCCTATATAGGCTCCACTTCATCTCTTGGACCGATGCTCACCTTGGTGCGCTCTGCCTGTGCATGAGTAACTGGCTCTCCACATTGCTCCTCATCTACAAGCACAAAGCAGGAACTGATCCAGGAACCATAGCACAGCAACACTCCGTTTACAACAAAGCCCTAGTTCACCTACTGAGGGTATGCCTCTTGCTTTCTTCATCTCCCTTGGGCACATGGGCCGCTGCAGCACATCTGCAAAACAGCATAAAGGGGAGCGCACAGGCTGGCGGATCAGTGTTCTGAGCCATCGCTGCCACACTCTACATCCTACCGTTCCTAACGCCCACAGGCGAGGCAGCTCCAGCCCCAAAGGGACAGACACAAACACAAAGCAGAGTCCTACATAAGAAGGACCACACACACACACAACTTTGCTGGCCATAAAGTCCTAGGATGCCACAGCTGTGCAGCTCTGATGCTCTGGACAAGTCCACAAAAGAGTCAAATACCACCGTCCATGGTGGAAAGGTGCTAACGAAAGCAGGAGAGTTGATGCCAAAGCAGCCAGCCAGGAAGACCCCAAGCTGTGGCTGTACAGGGAAGAGAACCCTGAAAGGGTGCCAGTAAGATGTAAAACAAGAGCGGTCCCAGAAGAGGAGCGCCGCAGACAAGGCCTCGATGACAACCGCAGAAACAATTGGCTGCAAACGACTGGGATGCAAAGCTGGACTGACAGCCTGCCCCTTTTAGCTGGCCRCACAGAATGAGAGGATCCCTTGGCAGGATGCTGATGAGTCACGCCAGGCAAGAGACAATGGATGCCTGTCGCACTACGGCTGCACAGTACGGGCTGTGCTCCTTGAGCACAAAGAACAAGAGCGACATCAAGMCCCGAGAAAAAAAGTATCACAACTACACACAACACACAGACTACAGACACAAGCTGCAGCTGCCCTGCCTAGCRCACCCTCACTTTCTCCCGCACACCCTCTGCTGCACTCGCCTCACACAGGAATCACCAGAAGGACCCTCCACACTATACTGAATRTCAGTGTGCACGTATACACCCCACATGCACTCTTTACCCCTCAACTTAGCTTTTGGAGTGCTGTGAGTCACCATCTGTCCTCAGGAGGCATCCTCAACAACAGCTGCATCCTCTCTGATCTTCTTTCAGTCGCCACGTTGACCTTCATCACCTGCCAAACCAGGTTGGCTCCAGTCTCTTCCGCAACAGCACCCTCCCCCAAACCATTATCATTGCTCCGCTCACCTGCACCACGCCAATTCCACGCTCCATCGTGGCTGTGAGAACACCCACGGCACCTGGAAAAAATGAGACTACAAAAGTACTCTTCTGCTAGGCAGCATTGACTTAGCCCTAGAACTGACACACCATTATACTCACCTATTCTAGCTCACCTCAAACACTCAAACATTCCTGGAAAAAGCCCATGCAGTACCTCAAGAAGAAAAGAAAAGATAATACTGACCAGCAGCCTAGCACTACCCAATCAAACAGGGGAACTCCAGCCTGATGAGCACCCCATACACACACACACACACACACACACACACACACTTGCTCAGCCTTCTTGTTGCCGCTCACCTCCTCTCCACAACTTCCTGCAAAACCAGAGAAAAGACTACACCTGAACATGATGCCAAAAGCCACACCCCATCTGCAACCATACCTCACTATAGCACTTACCTGCTCCACTTGCCTATCCTGACTGCCAGGCTATGGGTTGCCATGCCAAGGCATGCCACACACCTGTAAAATCAGAACAGCAGTGGGCAATGGGGACAGTGCCAACAAGACAATGGCCCTATACCAGGCTCCGCTTCCTCTCTCGAACCAGCGCTCAACTTGCCTGCTCCTCCTGGACAAGAGGGACCCTCGCTGCACATTGTTCCACACCTACAAGCACAAAGCAAAAATTAACAAGGGAACCRTTGACCACACCGCTCTCCTTCCAAAAACAACTTTAGCTCATCCTCTTATAGCACGACCCTTTCTTCCTCCATCTCCCTTCAGCCCCCTGGGAATGCTGCTCCACATCTGCCAAGAAACAAAGCAGAGCACGAGGAGGCTGACTGATCGCTGCTCCGGTCTGTCACTGACACATTCTACATGCTACTGTTCCTAACGCCCACAGGCAAGGCAGCTCCAGCCCCAAACAAAGAAACATTAGATGCAAACACACAGGAAAGCCCTACGCCAGAAGAACTACTCCCACACATAAGATGCTGTGGGCTAGAAAACTCTACAACACCACAACCGCGCAGCTCTGATGCTCTGCACAAAACCAGAAAAGAACCAAGCGCCACCACTTCTGATGGCGAGAGCTCTGGCAAAGCCAGAAAGATCAACGCAAGAAAGACCGGTGAGAAAGATCCGAGGCGGCGATGACACAGGGAAGAAAACCCTGAAAAGACGCCACAAAGATGCAAAATGAGAGTGGCCAAGGATGCCTTGACGATTGCTGCAAAGATAATTGGCCGCAGAYGTGGCCTGCCCCTTTTAGCTGGCCACACGGAATGAGAGGCAATCCGTTGCCAGGATGCTGATGAGTCACACCACACAAAAGACAATGGATGCCTACCACGCTACTGCTGCACAGTGTGGGCCATGTTCCTTGAGCACAAAGGACAAAAGCAACATCAAGACCTGAGCAAAGGGTAGCAGAGCTAAAACACACAACACAGACGACACAGGAACATAGACACAGGCTGGAGCTGCCCTGACTAGCTCAGTCTCGCTTCCTCCCATCCGCTCTGCACTGCACCTGCCTCACACACAGCACTCACCAGAAGAGCCCTCCACACTGCACTGAATGTCAGCGGGCACACACACAGAGCCAAGACACTCCAACACTCTTCACCCCTCAACTTAGCTTTTGGAGTTCTCGGGGTCACCATCTGTACTGAAGAGACATCTGCAATGGCAGCCACACGCTCTCTGATCTTCCTTCGGTCACCACATTCACCTTCATCACCTACCAAATCGGAACACAAGCCGTCGCCCCCATGCTGGCAGGCTCCGGCCTCGTCCGCAAGAGCGCCCTCCTCCAAAGCGCCGTGCGTGTACCGCTCACCCGTGCCATGCCGATTACAAGCTCCCACAACTTCTCTGTGGTGACATCCACAGCACCTGGAAAACCAATGCAACAAACTTACAATGCTGCCAGGCAGTGCTGACCAGCCCTAGAACAACTGAAACACCAGTTCGATCACCTGTTCTACCTCACGAGAAATCCTCAGCCATTTCTCAGAAAGGGCCACACAGTACCTGAAAAAAAACAAAGCAGGCAGCCCCTGAAGCCAGGGTAAGCATCAGAAGCAGAGTCGCAAAGAAGTACACAGCAGTGCGTTCAGGGGCATGAATATAAGAAAGGAGCTGGAAGGCAACACTGCAAATTGCCTCCTGCTGGTCCAGAAAAGTCCAGTGCTCAGCGCTAATGCTTGGGCAGGAAGAGAAGAGTTTATTAGCTGTGTATAGGTTRGTTTTTGAGCTCTTGAGGCACAGGAGCTTACTTACAGTTGGGTTGTGTTTCTAAAGAGATGATTTACTTTCTCATCACGCTGCAGTTGCAGAAAGGGAGGTTCTTTCTTCATATGAAGTCTGGATTCTTCYGCAAGTCTACATACCACAGAAGCCTCAAACAGTTATCTCCCTGAACAGGGCYGACAACATTTCTGAGGAGCAGCAAAACATCCAGCAAGCGAGTCTGGCTTGCATCAGCCAGACTAGCTGATGAAAGCAATAGCTCTCACACATCCAAATTACTAGAGATGCTACAAAAAACCCCAAACAAAACAAAACAGCCACCTAGGATGTGAAAGCAGGAGGAAATGTTTTCCGAGGACCTTTGCTATCTCCTTTGTCTACAGTCCAAGAGAGGAAAAAACAAGTTTCTCACGTATCATCACCTTAGAAAAACCCAGTGATAAAGCTGGGACCCTTCCACAATAAACACAGAAACACCAGAACCCAATACTGACAGTTAACAGAAGATATACCTGGAGACTCAGAAGCCCTCTTGCACTGCTGAATGCACCATGCCATAACACTGACCAGAAAGGAAAACTGCCTGGTACAAGCAGTTTTCTGTTGTGCTTGCAGCTCCACGTTCAGCTGTCCCATCACTCTTGAGTTAAGGAACAGCCTTTGTTTTTCTAAATGCTGTAATAAGTTTTCCTGGGTAGTTTTATTTCCTCAAATGCTGTGATTTGCAGCATTTGTTATTTTAAGGCAATCCCAGAGCACTACTCCCACAAGGGAGCAAAGACAGAACGATCTCCCTGGGCTGGGAGCCTGGGTTTATGTAGCCCTAGGCCTGCCCACGAGCCCTTGGCAGGGAGGGGGAAAGCAATGGTGGCCGTAAATATGTAGGCTGGGAAGAAGTGAGTCTCTCTCTTTTGTTTGGTATCTAGAATACAGAGTACAGAAAAGATCAACAGACCTTTTGGATGAAACAAGCCATCTACTGTGTTGCTGAGACTTTGTATACTATATCCATGATACCAGGAGGTATGTTATTAAACTTTTACCCTAACTAGCACTAGCCTTTGCATGAAAAACTAGAAAGCGGTTCTGCTTATGCTTTGTAAGAAAACTACAACATTCCACATAACCCTAACAGTCCTCTAATTGGTTCAGGCCTAGATATAATGCAGCTCTTCTAGCTGGACAGCATTTCCCGTAGGGCAAACTGATATATGAGAATAAACTCCCAGAACGAGCCTGCCTCTCTAATGTGAGTACTTCCTAAGAGGGGCATTTCTTGTGTAGTATCTAGAGTAATTAAGAAAATGCCGTTGCTGAGTGAAATGAGTAGTTCCCCAGGGGAATGCTAGCTCTGTATCTCCAGGTGCAGGACTCACAGAAGAAGACAAGGAAAGTACTAAGAGGGTGGAGAACCAACACAGGGCTCTAGGGTGCAACAAAGGCTTCAAGAAACGGTTCTGAAGGGGCTAGAGGAGTCCTACAAGGACTAAAGGGCCAAAACAGAGCTTGGGCACGAAAGGAAGGCTGAAATAGTAGTCCAGATGAAAATAAAGGGGTTCCTAAGGGCTCTACAGTGCCAACAGAGGTGCATGCAGCACAGTAAAGCTCTAAAGAGGAATTCAGAACACATTAGACATCTGTTATGGGTGCCAGAGAACAACTAAAAGAAGCAAGAAGAAACCAACCAAGGCCTTCCAAAAGGGTTCAGAGGAAAAAAGGGGGTTCAGGCAGCTGAATGGTAAAGAGATTGCTCTAGGGCATTAAAAAAAAAAAAAAAAAAAAAAAAAAAAAAAAAAAAAAAAACTCTGTCAGGAACAGCTTGGAGAATACTGCAGGAGTCCTAGAGAAGCTAGAGAGCCAAAAGGCAGCTCTAGGGAGGGAGAAAGGAAGGCCAGAAGAGTCCAGAGTGCACTAGAGGGGACCTAAAGGACCTACATGGCTAAAAAAATGACTGGGGTATAAGGAAGAAATCTGGAGGGCTACTGAGAAGACTAGGTGGTTCCTAAGGGGGGTGGAGGGTCTGAGGACAGCTCTGGGGTACAATAAGCACCCCAGAAAATGTTCAGAGCAGACTAAAGGGCTCCTGAGGGGACTGGACGACCAAAAACTAACAACTGGCCAACAAGAGAGTCCCCTGGAGCTGCTCTGAGGTGCTAGGAGAGGTTCTATAGGATGTGTAGGGCCAAAGGCCTCAGGAGGCCATTTGAGCAACTAGAGGGGTCTTAAGGAACTTTGAGGGCTAAAAGACAGTTTTGGGTCATGAAAAAGGCCTTTGGAAAGGTTTTGAGGGTAGTAGTGTCATGCTAAGGGGTCTAGAGGGCCAACAGAGGTCTGCAGGTGAAAAATAAAAGGCCAAATGAGGAGGCTAAAGCAGAAGAGATGGCTGCTAAAGGGGCTGATGTGCCAACTGAGGGCTCCAGGACAGGAAGAGTGGCTTCAGAGGGATTCTAAGGTGACTACAGGAGTCCCAATTGGGCTGAAAGACCTGAAGGCAGTTCTGGGGCACAGAGAAGCCTAAAAGAGTAGTCAGGACACACTAGAGGGATGCAAAGGAGTCTAGAGGTCCAAAGGCCATCTCTGAGGTATAAAAAAGTCTAACACCATAGTTGAGACCCCACTAGAACTCTAGGGAACAAGCAGGAAATCTAGGTGGAATTCTGAGGAGACTAGATGATTCCCAACAGGGCTGTGGGGGGGGGGGGGCTGTCACAGGACAGCCCTGGAGTGCTACGAACACCCAGGAGGTGTTCTGAGCAGACCAGAGGGCTCCTAAGGGAACTAGGTGGACAAAGAACAGTAACTGAATAACAAGACAGAAGTCAGGAGGTGCTCTGAGGGGGATCCTATGAGATGTGGATGGCCAAAAGAGGAAGCCGTGGCACAAAGGCCTTGGGAGGACTTCTGAGCAGACTAGGCAGATCCTAGGGGGTCTGGAGGACCAAGACAGAGCTCTGCGGCACAAAGTAGGCTTAAAGAATCATCCAGAGTGCACTAGAGAGGTGCTAAGGAGCCTTGAGGGTCAGAAAAAATGACCTTGGGGAACAAGGAATGTAGCTGGAGAGGTTGAGAAACCTAGAGAGTTCCTAAGGGGACTGGGTGGTCAGAAGACAGCTCTGGGGAACAAGAAAGGCTGAAAGATTCCTCCATGGTGCATTAAAGGGGTGCTAAGGGGTCTAGAGGGCCAACAGAGGCCTGCAGGTGGAAAAGAAAAGGCCAGAAGAGGAGGCCAAATCAGAATAGAGGGCTGCTAAAAGGTCTGGAGTGCCAGAGGGCTCCAGTGCAGGATGGGGGACTTTGGAGGGATTCTCAGGGAACCACAGAGGTCCTAAGGGAGCTGGTGGACCATAAGTCATCTCTGGGGTACAAAGAAGCTTGGAAGAGTAATGCAGAGTGTACCCAAAGGATCCACAAAGGATAAGGCTTAGAGTAGCACACCTTCAGTGCACTCTGGACTAAGGGGTCTAGAGGGCCAATAGCGGTCTGCAAGGGAGAAATGAAAGGCCAAAGGAGGGACCAAAGCAGAACAGAGGGCCGCTAAAGGGRCTGATGCACCAACACAAGGCTCCAGGGCATAAAGAATGCCTCTGGAGGGAATCTCAGAGTACTACAGAGATCCTAAGATGTCTAGAGGTCCAAAAGACAGCTCTGGGGCACATAAAAGGCTCAAAGAGTACTTCAGAACACTTTAGAGGAGTCCTATGGGGACCAGATGACCAAAAATAAAAGAAAAAATGGAAGTGGTCTGAGGGAACAACAGAGTCTCTCTAGGGTCTAGAGGGCCAGAATACAGTTCCAGGGCACAGCCAAGGCCTCTAGAGGGCTTCTGGGGAAAACAAAGGTGTCCTAAGGGGTCTTGAGGGCTGAAATGGAGCTCTGAGGCAAAAGGAAAACTGACAGAGTAGTGCACTAGAGGGATGCTAAGGGGTCTAGAGTTCCAAAAGAGAGCTCTGGGAAATGAGGAAGGCCAAAAGACTAGTCTACAGTGCACTAGAGGGAGTCCAAGAGGCCCACGTGGCCAAGATATGCTCTGTGGAACAATGAAGATATCTGGAGAAGTTCAGAGACAAGTAGACCGTTCTGAACAGGGCTGGAGGACCAGAGGAGAGCTCTGGGAAGCAAGGAAGGCCAAAAGAGTAGTCCACAACATGCCAGAGAGGTCCTAAGGGTCTATGAGGCCAAAGAAATCACTCTGTGAAACAAGGAAAAAATCTGGAGTGGTTCTGAAGAGACTAGATGGTTCCAAAGGGGGGCAGAAGGCCAGAAGACAGCTCTAGGGCATTATTTGGGGCATTATTTTGGCCAAAGRAAGGGTGCAGAGCAGGCTAGAGGGCTGCTAAAGTCTCTAGAGATCTAAAGACAGCTCTGGGGCTGAAGAGGGATGAAAGAATAGTCCAGAGTGCACCACAGGGGTGCTTAGGGGCCTAGAGGGCCAACAGAAGTCTGCAGAGGGGAATTATAAGGCCAAAGGAGGGGCAAAAGCAGAATAAATAGCTCCTAAAGCAGCGGGCAAGGCAATAGAGTGCTGCAGCACATGACAGAATCTGGATGGATTCTTAGAGAATATCAGAGGTCCTAAGGGGACTGAAKGGCCAGAAAATAGCTCTGGGACTTAACCAAGGTTCCTCCAGAGCAACTCTGGACACAAGCAGGCTCTAGGGAGTATAGAGGACCACAATATAGTTTTGGGGCACAAGAAAGGCCAAAAGAGCGGTCTAGAGTGCACTAGGGGCTCTTATTGGGATGAGATGGCCCAGAAACTTGGGAACAAGGAAGAAATGTGGAAAAGTTCTGAGGAGACTAGACTAAGGGGGCTGAAATTCCTAAAGGGGATGGAGGGACCAGAAGACAGCTCTAGGGTACAAGGCAGGTCAAAAGAGGAGTCCAGAGTGCACTAGAACGGTCTAAGGGGTCTAGAGGGCAAACCAAGAACAGTGGGGATCAATTTTGGCTGAAAGAGGGGACCAAAGCTAGACTAGAGGAGTGCTGAGGAGTCTAGAGAGCTAACCATGGTCTGTGCAGGAAATAAAAGGCCAAAAGAGGGGCCAGAATAGCCATAAATGACCAAAATGGTCATAGGAATAAGTCGTGAAGAGAACTCTGGTGCAGCCAATGGAAAAGGAGGGCTCTACGGCACACTAGAAGGGTGCAATAAATGCATAGGATTTTGGGGGTGTCCCTAATGCAAACCCAGGTGTCCCAACAAGAGTATGTGTCAATCAGAGGGGTTCTGATGGGACTAAAGGGCAGTGAGATGGGCCCTAAGAGGCTCAGAGAGCAAGCAGGCATCCCGAGAGGACTAGAGGGAAAAACAAAGGCTCTGGGCTGCACCAATAGCAAACAGAGARGTTTTGAGGGGCCTAAAGAGAAAAGAAAGGGGACTTAATAGGACAAGAGGACAAATACAGCAGTCTTGATGCTACCAGAGGGTCCACAGACACCAAATAGCAGAGTAATCCTGCAGGARCTAGGAAGAAACAAATAAATTTGAAGGGACAGAGAACCAATGGAGTGCCTTGGAGCACACCTAAAAGCAAATGGATAGGTCCTGAGGGAGCTAGGGAGCAAGTAGGTGAATCCTGGGGAGACAAGAGGGAAAACTGAAGATTCTGGGGCATTAACTAACCTGCTGTAGTCTTCCTGCTTGGACCCAGCCTCTTACCTCTGAGAAGCTGGCCTTCACTTTCATTCCACAGGCAGCTGCCAGCTGTCGTGCAGTCTTGGCAGACAAATTGGGGATTGCTGCCCAGGTAGTCATGACCTGCAACACCACAAAAAAACAAAAACATGACTCCAAGTAACTGCAGATTCCCTGTATCTGTGCCCAGGGCTCTGGCAGGCTCTTTCTACACAGTTAAAACTACCTGAATACGGCTGTTCCAGGGTCTCTCAGGCTGTTCTAGGGTCCTTGGACAGAAATAGTGCTGGTCACGTTTCCTTGAGGATTTTCCCTTGTGCTGCATTACAGCTCTGCACTGAACCTTCCCAGCACACCCCAATCCTGAGGAAACTATGACTACCTGGAGCTCGCACCACCCCTTGCACTGCYGCTTGCCTCCCCCATTGCTAAGAGAGAGGGCCACAGCCCCTGGGACAACCCTGCCTGGTCGCACCAGAGACGGGAAACACTTCCTGCCCAAACGGGAAAATTCCACATTCCCTGATGACCTATGGGGACTCTCATATGAGCAGCACATGTCCCATAAGGAACAGACACAGTGGGCTGCTGCTGCAGGGCTGAGAAGGCAGAGGCACCTGGTTGCCACCAGGCACAAGGCAGCCCAATGGTGGGAGCCCCGCTGACAGAGAACTGTTCCTCCCAGTGCTTTGAGAGGCACAACATGATCTCCCAGAAGACCACTAGGGGAACGTTATTCCAAAATTGGGCTCTGTTACCTGGTGTGCAAGTGACCAATAGATACACAGGGTCAAGATACTTGTTTATTTCATTTCTGCTCAGAGATGGGTGCTAGGCGGTAGATCCACAAAGCCAGCACACCTTCTCCTTTTCTCGTTCTTTACTTATATATACACTTTTCAGGGAGTACTTTATACAAATTGTTCTACCTGTTACAATTTTATCACATCACATATTCGCTCTATGCTTGCACTTTCACATTCCTGTTAATTAGCATAAGAAGTTGAGAAGGTGGCAGTAATATTATAATATCGTTACCATCTCATTATTCAGTTAGGGGAGTGTAATTTACTATGTTAATAAGCCTTAATGAACTTATAGGTCACTCTGGGTTATTMTGCTGTTTTTGTCTTGTTGACTTGACTAGATGATCTCCGGAGGCCCCTTCCAACCTTACTGATTCTATGACTCCTCACACTGTTCTGAATGTTGTGGTTTCTTTGAGGTTATTTGGCTGGAACCAGCTGTCTTTGGCATTACTCTATTACAATATCCTCTCTCCCTTCTCCTTCAGTCTTGTTAGCTATTTGCAAAGTAGTCTTCCTGTTGGAACACTACATCTCCCAGCACGCGCTGCAGAATAAACTAGCCTCCCGGAAACCCAGTGCCAGACCACTACACCTCCCGGCACGTGCAGCATACTAAAATGACCTCCCGAAAGTCCAGTACCGGAAGACTGCAGCCCCCAGCGCACACTGCATACGAAAATGGCCTTCCGAAAGCCCGGTACCAGACGACTACTGCTCCTGGCATGCCTAGGGGGCCGCAAGGTTTGGTGCGGTTTGACGCTGCTGTGATTCTGTTCCGTCCCGCCCCTCTTCCCCACACACACAAACACTCGGGACTGCAAAACCGCCGCAGAGCCCAGACCGCGGCTCTGCGATCCCTAGCACCGGCCCAGGGCTCCCCGACACCGCCGCGACCCGCCTCGGGTCATCTCTGACACTGCCCCTGCTCCGCGCAACCCTCCCCAGGGCTTCCCCTGGGATCCCTCCTGCCTCTCCMCGACACAGTCCCAATCTGATCCAGGACCCCCCGCACTAATACGACCGCACAGTAAACTACACCACAGCCCCAGCGCAATCCCTTCATCTTACCCTCTCCAGCCCCAGCGCACCACCTTCCCCGCCCTGGCCCTGGCGCATCGCTCTTACCCACTGCATCCTCGGCCCATACTATGTGGCCACCCCTGGTCCTGGGGCAGTTTTCCCCGGCCCGGTATGCCTCAGTTGTGCCACATTGCCCAGAATGCTCCTGTCCCTGGCACATGCAGGACCTGCAGCCCGCCCTGGCCCTGCTCACCTCCTCCGTGTTGCAGCCACCATTCTGGTTGCTGTGGTCCCAGCAGGTAGTGCTCTGCAGCAGCTTGGTTGTCCTAGACCGACACAGGGGTGAGGTTTTCCTAAATGCAGGCCCTGGTCCCAGCACATGCACACTTCCTGCCCTCACAATCAACCCAAAAGGCCCCACCTGGGACTCATCCCAGGCCCAGTGCCCAGCTGTAGCCCATCAGGGTCAGCTGGGGTTGCTAAGGCACCAGAGGCACCCTGGCTCCTGAGAGTAGCTTCCTGAAAGCTCAAGGGAGAGCCCTGCGGTGCACAGAGAGGAAAAAGGAGTATTCAGGGGACAAGAGAATGAATCAAGAGCTGTAGGTGCAACAAAAGTGTTTTTCCTTTTCCTTTTTTTTTTAAGCAAACAGTATGAGCTTGGGGGCACCAAAAGGCAAAGGGAGGGTCCTGCGGCATACCTAGAATCACCCAGAAAACTCCAGGACAGAGGAGAAAGCTAAACAGAATGGTGTGGTGTGCTACAAAGCAAACATGGGKCCTGGGGACACATCAAAAGGTACATGGGTGGCTTGGGGGCAGCTTGGGGGCAACCTAAAACAAGAATGGAGAGGTCCTGAGAACATCAGAGGACAAACGCAGGACTCTGAGGCAAACCAAAAGTACAAACAAAGGGCCTTGGTGCACACCRAAGGGGCCGTTAGGCATGTCACAGAGCTCAATGCAGCTTACTGGACAATGCCTGCAGGCTCTCCCCATCTGTATGGAAACTGTCTCCCAGCTCAAAACACACAAGCCCTGGCCCCAGGCATACRAAGGATGTTGCAGAATGCAGAAAGCAAATCCGGGATGAGTCTGGGCACCTCACACAGGCAACTACCGCTCCCGGCATGCAGCGAGGCACGAAGATGGCCGACCGGAAGTCCAGTGACAGAAGACTACCGCTTCCGGCGTGCCGCGCGGATTCCGCGCAACGCTCGAAGAACTTTGACCCTATCGCCGTTCCGTCTCGCCCCAATACCTTCCGGCGTTCCCGCGACTGGAATGGCGGCAGTTCYGACACTGCCTCTGGCCGCTCCCCACAATCCTGCCTAGGGCTTGCCCGGGGTCCCTCCTCCCCCTGCCCCAGACGCGATCCCCAGCTGGCCCAAGACGCTCCCCCCCACGCCCTCCCCTTTCTCCCTGCCCTCCACAGCCCTGGTGCACCTCCCCCCCCCCCGCGGCCCCAGTGTGCCCCTCTTCCCCGGCGCACCCTGCTTGTGCCACCTCGCCCAGGACGTTCCCATCTGTGGGGGCATGCGCCGGACCCGCGGCACGGACCTCCCCCATCCCCCCCCACCTCCTCCCCGCTGCAGCTGCCCGGCCACTTCCAGCAGGTGCTGCTCCTCACTCCAGTTCCCAGCTCCTGGACTGGCCTCGATGCCAGCCTGCCCCAAATGCTGCCCCGCTCCTGGCTCGTGCCCACCCCTGGCCATCACCATCAGTGCCCCRGCCCCACCTGGGCCACCTCCCAGCCCCAGGCCCCACAGCTGCAGCCTGTCAGCATGCAGGCAGGAGCAAGGGCCCTCAGCCCTATTGGGGACAGCAAGGGTTCCCAGGGCACCAGCGGCACCCCTGCTCCTGAGAGCAGCTTGCTGAAAGCCCAAGGGAGAGCCCTGGAGTGCACAGAGAGCAAATGGGAGCATTCAGGGCACAAGGGAACAAAGTGGGAGTTGTGGGGTCCACAAATGTAGGAAAAAAGGCGATGACAGAGCAAACAGAACAATTCTGGCAGCACCAGAAGGCAAAAGGACGACCCTGGGGCGCACTCACAAAACTCRGCAGCAGATGACAAAACTAAACAGAGAACTTTGATGCATGCTGCAAAGCAAACACAGGGAGCACACGGGGCCCTTGGGGGCAGCCCAAACCATGAACTGAAGGCACCAGAGGGCAAACACGAGGCTTTGGGGCAAACCAAAACACAAAGGGCCTTGGGGCACACCAAAGGGGCCACTAGGCACCTCCCAGGCCTCAGCGTAGCTGACAGCACAGCGCCTGCAGGCTCTCCCCCCCTCCCCATGGATGCTCCCAGCCCCAGGTACGCAGGCCCCAGCTCCGGAAATACCAGGGAGCAATCTGGTGCCCTTGCACAGCGGCCCTGCAGGGGCTCTGGTTGCCCCCACGATGATGGGAATCAACCCCCCAGGAGTCCAAAGGGTCCAGGACACACAAGGGCAATTGCCCATGGCCCCATGAACAGCACCGAGTTCCCTGGGAACYGCAGGCACTCCAAAGTACAAGGGACTTGGGCACCACCTCCTAGCCCCAGGAGCAACGTGTAACCTCCTCTCCCTGGGGCACAACATGTAACCTCCTCTCTCCCTGGGCATCATCTTCAGGCAAAGGCACAGCCGGAACCACAGGCACGAGCGCAAAGAATAAAGCAACTGTTTATTGTTTTGCTGTGCAGAAACACCACCTGGGAGCAAGCATGCCACGGAGCTGGATGCTGGCACGCTTTCCCTTACCTTGTGACACCTGAAGAGTCATCACCAGCGTTTGTCCGTCCATCGGGGAAAGGTGCGCTCCTGATGCTGTCCTTGACGAGGCAGGTGTCCGAGTAGCTGATGACCTACCCCTTCTGTTTTTTCCTCCAGGGATAACATTCAGCTCTGAGAATGGTGAGGAAGATGCCTGAGCTCGCCAGGCTAGAGCCCTGCAGGACGCTTGCACAGCTCTCAGCGCGCCCTTCACATCGCCAGTTTCAGTGGGGTGGGCACAGACCGCACAAAACCCAGACCTCAGGTCAGTGCACAGAGCTGAGCGCTGGATGCAGGGGAAGGTTACAAACCCAAAGGAGGGTGAGCTAGACAAGGAGACAGAGAATGGAACTGGGGCTGCCCCGGTGCGAGAGTAGCATGGAGCAGCTCCGGGACAGCACTGCCATCCCTGTGACGCCGGGGAGCAGCAATGAGAAGAMGCTCCCTGCGCTACTGGTCCATGAGCACCGAGAAGGGGCGAGAAGCCGGGCCCATGCGCTCACCTGTGACCCAAACAGCGAAGAGGAGCGGCAAACACGGCGTACGGCGCTGCGCGTGTGTGCGGCGGCCGTATTCACTGCATGCGGGGGAGGCTAGTCGTGGCGGCAGTACTGGCGTGTCGACACGGGATGGCAGCAGTGAGCTCGGCAGAATGCAGTGCCCATGCATASCGTACGGCTGCAGTACTGCTTTTATCGACGCCCGAGGGCAGGAGGGAGCACAGCGCATGCACTTCCGCGTTTCTCGTTTTCTACAGCCGGAGGAAGTAGTAGCACTGCGGAAGCAATGCGAGTGTGCGAGCCAGTTGTCTGCTGCAGTGCTTTGGTTACACGCGAGGTCAGGCCTGACCACGGTGAACCCTGTGTGTATACGCGGCCTCGCTGCATACAGTATCGCTTTTTGGACACCCGGGGGAAGCAGTGAGGAGCACTGTGAACTCACTATGCGTGTGCACCTTATTGGGGAAGTACCACTATCCTGACATGCGATGGAAGTAATGAGCACCGCGGACAAACGGCGTCGGTGTTCGCCTTTTAGCTGCCGAACTGGCTTTTCAACACCTAAAGGCAGCAATGAGGAGGGCGCACGCGTGGGTCCCTTGTCCGCTGACCTGGGTTGTCGCCCGCGGAGGGTAGCGGTGAGGACGGCGCTCCTATGCGCATGCGCGGCACTGCTGGCTGTGCAGTGGGCAGCAGTGGGTCTGTCGAGCCCAGTGCGCGCGGGCGACCTCGCTGGCTGCGTACGGTGCTCCGCCGCGCATGCGGCCGCCAGCTGGTGGCCGCCGCACGGCCGATCCGTCCRTTTGTGCTTCCCCGCTGGGCTCCTCTGTCCTGCAGAAGGAGACGATGGTGGGGATGCCAAGCACAGCCCGTGTCCCAGAGGAGGCGGTGGCAGCACCGGGCACAGCAGCACCAAGGGGTGCTGGCAGCTTGGGGCCTAGTGCCCAGTGCTTTGGCAGGGCTGGCATTCCGGGGGAGCAGGTGGAGCAGGCCGCGGGGTGACTGATGCCTGCAGATAGTGCCCGGGGGCAGGTCCCCAACCAGACCTTGCCTGGTCCTCACAGTTTTATGACAAGTGTGCTTACAGCCACTTCCATCTGTTTAGGGAAAAGAGCACCATGTCCCTTGTTCCAGCTCTGCCCCTGACTCCTTTCCAGTAACTCCCRTTGTGGTCTGCTGCTACCAGAAAAGTTATGGATACATCACTATAAGAAATGCTACCCTCTTACTCAGGATTGATGAGGATGACCCTTTATTTCACACAGAGCTTTAAAGCTTTAACCTTTCTTCAGTCAGCTTGCTGKTTCCTCAATCACAGTACCTAAAAAATGATCCTGGGGTTGTGCTAATTGTGCACTGTACACAAACTGATCTTAAATTTTGTCCCATCCAGTCATTTTTAAGGCTTAGCTACCTTAGCACCTTGCCTCTGTAGCTCTATGACAGCACTGCCCATGTACAATAATACTTTTTCTATATGTGCTGCAGGCAACTGTTCTAACGTGTCTCTGACAATGACCATGTGTTACTGCAGGTGCATTGTGAAAACCCCATCAGTCTGGAAGAAAGATATACTGTTTGTAGCCACATGTGAAAGACAATCTGAAGAYTGGTTTTTCTTTAGTAAGGGAAATCGCAGAGAAACAGCTCTGTAATTGACAGCCATGTGTTATATTGTCACTTACCAACACCCTTGGGCACATGAGGAGCATAGCAGCTAAGCTCCCTGGGACACTACACAAAAATCCTGCTCAAGGTCTGGACTGCCTCTCCACACCCACAGGCTATTGGCATCTGTATGAGTGAGGGTGTACACCCCAGCCTGCTTTCAGCAGGAACCTCAGCCCTGAAGACAACATTAAAAAGAGGGGAAAGTCAAATATGTTCCAGGAGACACTACCCTGTGCACTCACAGTGAAGAGTACTGCCAGGCCACTGAAACCTCCCATCCTTTTTTCMTCCATACCGATGCCCTGAGGTGAGGAGAAATCCTGGCACGTGCAGCCATGCAAGGGACACCTTCACCTGTTTGGTACCACCAAGCCCCTAGCACAAGGTTCTCGTGGCACCTACTCGCCATGTGTGATGAGAAACTCATCAGCAGCACACAGCCCTACAATGCTGCCACCTCTATTCCCCCCCCCAACTTCATGACTGAGAGTGGACCAAATTCCCTAGGGACACAAATATCCATTTGAATAATGCAACAGTCTGGCTATTGGGGATCACTCAACTCTGTTCCTCATGAATAGCCGTGTTTCTGTGCTCCAGCATCATCCAACGCTCTGGAGCAGTGCAAGGCAAAAGGAGAGTACGTCTGACCTACAATATTCCAGCACGTAAGGATGAAATGCTGTGACAGCATAGCTTACTTGACAAGCTTACCTGACAAGCAACACATGTTGAGTAGTCTGATCATACTACAAGTGCAAAGCTCCCTCTGCTGATAAAGGCTGATATAGTACCTAATTGTTAGCAAACCAAAGAATGGTTCCATAACTAATGATAATATTCAGATTTCCTGTTCAAGCTTGCAGTTCTGTAATGCATTTACCTTCCTGCCAGACTGTATTCAAATCAAATACAGAAATGTGTGTAATACTGATGCTCTAAGTGAATTAAAACTAACTAGTGGATAACTTTTTAAAGCTAACAGAACTGTTACCCAAATACAACTAGTAAAGCAATCTTGCTGGGGTCTGCTCTCAAGTCCAAATACTCATTACCTTTCAAAAGGTTTAAACAGGAGCTATAAAATCAGAGTTGTCAGGTTTGCAGATGAAGAGGCAAATTGACTCCATAGGAAACGCAGAAATGTATGAGTTCATCAGGCTAGGCTTCTGGGGAACGCTAAGTTGAATAAAATGTTGAACTCTACTGCTGAGAATACTAGAGCACACAACAGGAGAGCCTGGGGTCATATTAGCATATTGCCGTATTGAAAGGATTTAGAATTAAGAAAAGAAAAGCAATTTTAGCATAAGCTTCAGCATGCTCCTGGGAGAAATAACACCAAAAAAGGGCAAGGGGGATAGGAGCAGGAAATGGCATTCTTTACGAGTAACTCGGAGCACAGCCAATGGTAACAAGTGTTTCGTTTTGATGACTGTATATTGAAGCATACAGAGAATGAAAAACAGATCAGAGGAGAAAGCTTGCAGAGCAATCTGAAACTCTGAAAGGGAAGAATACCTACAGCAACTCAAAAGATTGGTCTCTTCACCAGAAGACGGCTGTTTAACCAAGAGAAGAAATGTGATCTTACATTCTGATGCTGATGTTTTCAGATGCTATTTTCACAGACTTGTCTGTTAAAAGCCTACATTAGACAATTTTATGTATTTTCGTCAGGTGTATTTTTTTTTTGAAAATAATTGCTAAAATCAAAGACTTTGCTTATTCTCCATCACCTGAGGTTTTTAGATTAAGGCTTGTTTTAAAAGCTTATGAGATCCATTTCTGCATTTGAGAATATCAGAAGACGGAGGGAAAAGAATGATAAGTTGGCTTTTTTCTCTAGATGTAGAAACTTTAGTTTTCTCCACAGAAGCACATCTATATCCAATATCTGTATCTATACCCAGTATCTATAGTTATATTGTTCCTTTTCTGCACCAGAAGCCTATAGTTACTTGGAAGACATTCCCACAACTAAAAAAAAGGACAGAAGAAAAGAATGGTTCAGAATTAAAAGGCTCAACTCAATATCAGAATCAAGGTAATTCCTCTAAGGAAGCAAATATCAGGTCTCGAAATAGGAACGGTAACATCATAAAAGGTAGGGAATCTCTTAAGAGGGAAAAGATATAGATTTTTCAGCCTATCAAGAGAAAAGCATCACACGGCAAAGCCTCAGGAGTATTTAGACAGGATACAGTCTCCCATCAGAATTCTCTTTCTCTTTCTCCATTCTCTATGGAAGCTCAGTAGCTAGTCCTCCYCTTTCTGTCTTGGCATGTCTGGAACATTGGGCTATTGACTACTCTCAGCTGCCTCCTGCAACACTATATTAGCCTTAGAAGTACATCCACCATGCTTTTTGGTATTAATTCAGAAAAGTGTTTCCTTGACTCTGCAGGAAAAAAAAATGGCAAGGTCATTTCTGTGAAGAACTCCAGCCTGGTAAAGAGGGCTTTAAACTAGGTAGGAAGGGGGAGGGGMGTGTCATAGAGAGAGGGTAGTCAATAAAACACAACTTGGGTTAAGGGGCCTCCAATGGGTGTGTGCAGCTAGGGATGTGTGTTTGGGACATGGCAATGGGGGAACCCCCTACCCTTTTCCTGGGAAACCTGCAGTCATGACTACCTCTCTGAAATGCCTGTACACCAATGCACGCAGCATGGGGAACAAACAGGAGGAGCTGGAGATGCATTAGGCAGAGTATTGCCAGCAGGTCAAGGGAGGTGATCCTGCCCYTCTMCTCAGCCCTGGGGARGCCWCATCTCGAGTACTGCGTCCAGTTCTGGGCTCCCCAGTACAAGGGAGACATGGAGCTACTGGAGGGAGTCCAGCGCAGGGCTACAAAGATGATCAGAGGGCTGGAGCATCTGCCCTATGAGGGACAGCTGCAAGAGCTGGGCCTGTTTAGCCTACAGAAGAGGAGACTGAGGGGGRATCTTATCAATGTGTACAAGTACCTGAAGGGAGGGTGTCAAGGGGGACGGGGACAAACTTTTCAGTTGTCCCRTGTGACAGGAYRAGAGGCARTGGGCACAAATTGAAGCACAGGAAGTTCCGCCTGAACGTGAGTGGGACTTTCTTCMCTGTGAGMGTGACAGAGCACTGGARCMGGTTGCCCAGAGAGGTTGTGGAGTCTCCTTCTCTGGAGATCGTCAAGGCCCACCTGGATGCAACCCTGTCTAACATGTTCTAGGTGACCCTGCTTGAGGKTGGATTAGATGATCTCCAGAGGTCCCTTCCAACCTTACTGATTCTATGATTCTGGTTTGTGAACCAAATGTAAGCCGAATGTAAGAGTGGTTACAGGTTCTATCTCTCTCGAAGGYTGGTATTTCCAGCTGCCATTTGTGCTCTTTGAAAATCCTTTTCATTTTTCTATGCCAACATTTGCCTTAACTTTCTTACTGTCATAACTCTGTGTAAAACAAAGATTATGTAGTGCTTACATTCATATAGAATCACCAGCTTGTAAGGGTGCCTAGGGTTATTTTTCCCTAGGTGCAGGACTCTGCGCTTGACCCTGTTGAACCTCAGGARGTTCCTCTCTGCCCAACTCTCCAGCCTCTCCAGGTCTCTCTGAATGGCAGCACAGCCCTCTGGTGTGTCAGCCACTCCTCCCAGCTTGGTATCATCAGCAGACTTGCTGAGGAGGCACTCTGTCCCCTCATCCGGGTTATTGATGAAGAAGTTGAATGGGATGGGACCCAGTACTGAGCCCTGGGGAACTCCACTAGCCACAGGCCTCCAACTAGACTCCATGCCACTGATGAYGACYCTCTGAGCTCTGCCTTTCAGCCAGTTCTCAACCCMTCTCACTGTCCACTCATCTAACCCACACTTCCTGAGCTTCTCTAGGAGGACATTATGGGAGACAGTGTCAAAAGCCTTGCTGAAGTCAAGGTAGACAATGTCCACTGCTCTCCTCTCATCTACCCAGCCGGTCATTCCATCATAGAASRYKATCAGATTGGTTAAGCAGGATTTCCCCTTGGTGAATCTACGCTGCCTACTCCTGATCACTTTCTTCTCCATATGTCTGGAGATGACATCCAGAATGAGCTGTTCCATCACCTTTCCAGGGATGGAGGTGAGGCTGACGGGCCTATAGTTGCCTGGGTCCTCCTTCTTGCCCTTTTTGAAGACTGGAGTGACATTGATGCACAATAGCCTATCAAATAGGCTGACAAAGTGCAAAGATTATCCCCTCCCTTCTTTTCAGGCAAGGAAGGGAAATGAATACTAGTTTCATTCATTTTTCCTTTTTTTTTCCTGTAAAGACCAGATGTTTACATCTTTCCAATTTGAAGTAAAAGTGGCCCTCAATCTTTTAACAACGTTGCTATGGAAGTAACTGCCTCAACAGATTTTAGCATSTCCATTATTGAAGGTTTTTGACAACAGCGAACAAAAATGTGGAGAACGGTTTTACAATCCCACTTCAAGATGGGGGGAAAAAAAAAAAATCAAGACATCTACCCCATTTCCTTTTCCTATGTGCTCCAGTTCTCTCAGACATTCTTGTTTCATCCTGAACCTGAAATCCTAGAGAAACTCATTCACTATGCCTGGCTTTTGTGGTATATTCACTTTGTATTTGCATAGAAGGATAATATTTCAACGCAGCTGCAATAATAATGAATTTGCACTCTATAACTGTGTGCCAAGGTGCTACTTTGGCCCTGAAATTTGGAGACATTTCTGCTTTTCCTTTCCCTTGCTAAATTCTTAGGAGTCATGATTATGTACGTTTTTAAGTAGGAAAAAAATGAAAGTCACTTAGCTGTGAAACTGAGCACACAGACATTTTTTTTTGCCTGCATTAATATGTTTTGAAAAGCACTACACAAGTATGCTTGAGAGCTAGTGACAACTCATAATACCCTGTTTTGTGTCATCAGTATTACAAACTACTGATGCTTCCATCTGCTCATTTTCTGAGGTTGGTGGGGCCTAGTTTTAGGGACTTCCCCCCCCCCTTCTCCTTTCCTTGCCTCCTTCTCCCCCTTTTTTCAAATACATATTTACAAAGAAAAATATACTAARAGTCAGGGTTTTAAATGCTTTAAGAATAATCATATAATTCTAAAAAGCCTATTTTATTTGCCTCATATTTATTTATGAGACAAACTAGTCTCACTGACTTGGGAACATGTGAATAAATTCAATTATAAATACAACTGTACAGTGCCAGTACTAGTTCACTGCTATTGCCTAATGTGATCTCTCATTATTTCTAAGTGCCTCCTGTGATACACAAATGCTGTATGTTGTACACTCAAACCACTTATCCTAAAATCTTATACTGGTGAAACTTTCATTCAAACAATCCAAAATGCTCTACAGACATAACTATTCACAGGCTGCATTAAAAAAAAGTAATACATACTACTTAATGAGACAATTTGCAACTACTAAACAGGCAATGGTTTTAGTCCTTTAGGACTTTCTAACTCTAGTCTTTATGATTGTTAGACAAAGGAAATAGTCAGAAAAGCTGCAATATTTCCTTGACATTCTGCCTAGTAAGACCAAGTAACAGATGTTTGCACGGAGTATGTCTACCACATTAAAGCATGATAATATTAGTACTCTAATTATCTTTTGCAGTCCTGCAGGCAACAAGCTAAGAAAGTTTGTTCAGTTTCTAGCACATCTGGAATTTTTTAGCAGTGGTGACAGCCCATAGGCTATTACTATGTTGAAAAGACTAATGTCTTCATCACCCATATACCATTTACCTGGCTTGAATACTACAGRTATCAATAATGAAAGTATATAGCCTTTTAAAAAGGGCAAATATTGTCTTTTAGAAGTTTCCAGTAAATCTTCAGGACTGTAATTTCCTCTGATTGTTAGCCACCTTCTTGCAAGCAAACTACAAGAGTTTTGAAAAAACAGAACACCTTGCCTTCAAGTCAGAATTTTTTGCTCCTCTAGACTTAAAGTAACACAATTGTCTGGTAAAATTTCTGCTAAATCTGACAGCAAATCACAGAACGCTTTCTCCAGAGAGTCTGACCACTGTATCCCTTTCACTGCATGTTTTTCTCAGTATCATGGTCCACGCAATAAATAAAACAGCACAGTCAATGTTTTAATCTGCTCTGTGTGCTTTTCAGATGAGAACAGCTCACCAAAAGGAGATATTACAGCACTTAGTCTTCACTACACGTGCCACCTTGGTGCATGGACTTATTTTAAAACATCAGCAATGTACACTTTTCACAGTATGTCCAAGAAAGGAACATACACTTTGTCTTAAGTATGACTGGTCCTAAAAAGCTATGACAATGGTGTTAGATAACAAACCTATACAAGCCATTATTCACTCTAGTCCTTTGGCTCTAGGTGCCTTCAGTGGATGTAGTCAAAGATGTCTTCTTCACAACCCACTGGTACTTCCAAGTAATTCCTGGGAGCATATAATAGACGAGATTTAAAAGGCAGGAATTCTGTACTACCTCAAACAGCAAAATGAACTGCAAGATTAAGACAAATGGCTGCAAGCCAAATGGATTCAGACAGAAGCCACAGACCTTTTCACATGGTCAATGAGTTATTGAAGTATTAAGTCCTATTAGCACCAAAGGAAATCAGACATCTAATTACCTTTGAAACTACAGGCTTATGCTATTTTAAAATTAGAGCAATGGATAGTCAGTCTTCCTCCCCTCCACATGAGGTAACACCTTTTCTTTATTCTGTGGGGGAAAAAAAAAAACACCTAAAACTTTTCTGATATGACTATATGTTATTACAGGCATGTTGTGAAACCCCGATAGAACCTGAAGAAAGGTTTGTCTCTAAATGTGAAAAACAATCTGTAAATGGATTCTCTTCAGTAAAGGCTAGGAAAGATTAAGGTCTATAACTGTCAGCCACTTGTTATTTTCTTGGGACTTTCTAAAACCCTTGGGCTTGCATGCTACATAGGCGTTATCTTCTTGGAGATGTCACATCAAAATCACGCTTGAGGGTCAACTCACCTCCCCACATCTCCAGACCGCCCACACATGCAAGAACAAGGGTGCAYGCATTGGCTGCTTTGGAGCGGAACCTCAGCCCTAAAGGTGAGAGCAATAAGGGGACTGAAGAAAGGGATGAGGGTGACAGAAGAGAGGAATGGAAAGGGAAGGAGGGGGATGGAGGGGCAGACAAAGGAACGGAGAGAGAGACAGGAATGGGGAGCTAGACAAAGGGACAGCAGGCCAGATAGCACAACAATGAGTAAAAAAAAGAATGATGGAGAGGCAGACAGACAGCGATCAGAAGAGAGGAAAAGAGAAACACAGAGGCTGAGAGGGTTGGGGTGGGGAGAGGGATAGAGGGAGGAGAGAGGAAGATAGTGACAGAAAGCTGGGCAGGGGCATGGAAAAAGAAGAGGAACGGAGACCCAGACAGAAGGACAGCAAGCCAGACAGAGGGATAGAGAGAGAGAGAGAGAGAGAGAGAGATGGAAGCCCCAACTGATGTGTGGAGGACTGGACAGAGGGACAGGGAATAGAGCAGAAGAAAAGAGGGAACCGGAGGTGGACAGAAAAAGAGAGACAGGAAGAGAGGGAGTGAGGGTTGAACAGAGGGATAGAGAATCAGAGAGGRGGATGAGGAGGGAAAAAGAATAAAAGAGAGATGGAGAGCTGGACACAGGAATAGGGAGTCAGAGGACTGGAAAGAGCCAAAGAGGGATGGAGAAGCAGAGGGATGGGGAGAGAGAGATGAGGAACTGGACAAAGGAACAGGGAGTGAAAGGGAAGGCTGGGGAGGCAGACAGAGGGATGGGGAGGTGGACAGAGGTCCAAAGAGAGGGATGCAAAGGTGGAACAAAGGATGGGGAGAGCAAGAATGGGACAGGAATCTGGACAGAGGAGCAAGGGACCAGACAGGGGAATAGGAAGTGAATGAGAAGGATGGAGAGGTGGACAAAGGGATGAGGAGCCAGACAGAGGGGTGGGAAGCAGAAGAGTGGAAAAGAAGGATGTAGGGGGAGACAAAGTTGTAGAGGCAGCCAGAGGAGTGTAGGAGTGGCCAAAGGGATAGAAAGCTGGCTGAGAAGGACGGAGGAAAGAGATAGGTGGAGAGCCCAATAAAGAGATGGAAAGAGAAAGATGGAAAGAAGAGAGATAGGGAGSTGGACAGAGGGAAGGAACAAAAAAAGAGAGAGATGGAGAGGTGGGCAGAGGGATAGAAGAAGCGATACAGAAACCTAGACTGAGGGATAGAAACAGAAGGGGAGGGATGGGGAAACAGGATGAGGGATAGTAAGAGAAAGAGAGGAATGGAGAGTGGGACAGAGGGATAGAAGAAGAGGGCTAGAGGAGCAGAGGGATGGGGAGCAGAAGAGAGAGGAAGAGAAACGTGGAGGTGGAGGGAGCAATAGGGGGGAAAAAAAGGAAAGTGAGCTGGACAGAGGGCTAGAGCAAGGAAACGAGGCATGGGGAGACAGATAGAGGGACCAAATGGGAAAGACAGGGATGGACTGGTGGACAGAGGCATAGCACAATAAGGAGAGGAATGGGAAGCTGGACAGAGGGACAAAGTGTAAAAGAGAGGAAAGGAGAGATATAGAGACAGAGAGATAGATGGGGAACTGGAAAGAGCATACAGTGAGAGGGAGAAAAAGAGAAGGATGAAGAGTTGGACAGAGAAATGCAGAGAGGGGAAAAAAGGGATGGAAGCCAGATAGAGGGATAGAGACGGAATAGAGGAAAAGATAGATGTAGAGTCAGACAGAGGGACAAGAAGAGGGAGGAGAAGAGAGTAAAAGAAGAACAGAGAGTGGTACAGAGGGATAGAGAACCAGACAGCACCACTAACTAGCCACATCTCTCCACTTCACACATCATCCTATTAGGCATGTTTCCCCTACCAAAACCCACAAATCTGATACACATTAACCTACCCACAACCACAGACAAGCTACCTAGCTATAAATATTAGCCATCTCAGCCATTCTTTTTTGCAGCTTACACAGTAACAGGGTGACTAGGTAGCTTCAAAAAATGTCCTATGAAAAAAAAAAAAATCTCCTCCGGCAAGAAAAGCGGTAGTACATATGCATTAAAATGCCATCTCACAAAGTGGATGGGTCAAGGAAAAAATCCCTTCAACTTCAGATGTTGYACTCTGTTACTCTTTCATCTTCTAGCAAGACTATCATTCTGATACATGCACAAGTATCTCCAGACAGACAGACATGTCTTGAAAGCCTTGCCTTCTTCACCTATCTATGTTCTCCATCCGTTATATCACATACTCAGCTTGTGAAGTCTCTGTAAGTAAATGACATCTTTGCTATGGAATTCCAGCCTTCCCAGAAAAATCTGAATTCCATAACTGAGTCTTCTGAGCACTTCAGGATGATGAAACTTTTATTCCATTCTTGCTCTGACCATTCCTACATCTTCTTGCACTCCCTTAGAAAAAGAACTTGCAGATTAGAATAAATAAAAAGGGTTTTATTTAAATTAATCTGTAAAACAAAAAAAAAAATCTGAAAAAACCCCACATGCATACAAGATGAGGCACATTCATCACCAATAATACCAATATATTCAATAACCATATAAGCTTCCATTGACCACTGCACATCACACCTTACAAAACCACAGCCTTACATTCATTCCCAACCTCTCCACCCATACAGATACACATACAGCAGGAATACCTGACCAACTCAAACTTACACAATATGAATACTTACCAACTGCAAATTACTTCAAATGTGAAGAAGCCATGAAATCTGTAGCTCAATTTGTGCCCATTGCTTTGTCGCCTGTGTCTGGGTACCACTGAGAAGAGTCTGGCTCTGTCTTCTTTACACCCTCCCATCATTTCCATTTATATTCATTGATTAAGATCTCCCTCAAGTCTTCTCAAAGCTCAACAAGCCCACCTCTCTCTCAGCCTTTCCTGGTATGAGAGATACTCCAGTCCCTTTCTCATCTTAGCAGCCCTTTGCTGGACTTGCTCCAATGCATCTCTCGTGTTGGGGTGCTCAGAATTGAACACAGTTCTCCAGATGTGGTTTTACTCATGCTGAGTAGCTGGCTACCCCACATACCTGTCACCTCACCAGAAAGTCTCAGGAGATACACCAGAGTTCCAGCAAGTATCGAAGATCCCATGGATGAGCCAGGACCTTCTAAGAAAAGCTGGAATCCTCAGCCAGGTGAGCAAAGGTCACTCACAGGGCGGTGACAGTCACAGTCAATCATGCATACAAACACAACAGAAGACACTCTCACCAGCCTGCTGCCTTCCATAAACCCCAGGCTGACCCAGGAGAGTGTGACAGGAATCCCTAGACTGTCAGCAAGGAAAGGCCCAACATCAGGACCAGGTTGCCTGAGATAAACCCTGACTCCTGCAGAAGTTCGAGGAACCCCCAAAGCCTCAAAGACAGTGGGAAAATCTCAGTTCTTTCCAGAGCCATCTGTGGCTGCTCCAGGCTCTTCCTGAGACTATCCAGGCATCTTGAGGTGCAGTGAGGATACTCAAGGGTTACCTGAGCTGTTCCGGTTGTCATTCGTTTGGCTTTGGATCCCCATGGCTGTTCCCACTGTGAGAGAAATTTCCCATTGGGAGAGAAATTGTGAGAGAGCAGACATTCACATGGACACACAAGTACTTGCACAGTCACAGATGCCCACAGAAGCGCTTGTAAGGACACACAGGCTTGCACTAGCTTTCAACTGACCTACTGCACACCCTGCCCTACATGTAGCCTCTCTCCCCACCCCCCGCCCCTGTTTCCACCATACCTACCTATACAACAAACTCAGCCCTGCTCTGGCCATGTTGTTAGGAAAGGGGTTCACCCCAAAAGCCAGTAGAAAGTTGATTAGGTGCCAGGTGCAGAACTTGCTTCGCCTGTGATATCACTGCTGCCATTGTACCCTAACTCAATGGCAYTGTGCACACATACCTGCAAAGTGACTGCTGGTTCCTAGGCAGCCTGGATGCCTGAGTTCCCTGCAAAGGCAGGAGAAATTATGAGTTACACCATGCAGGAAGCCGTGCCTGACGCCAAAGGGTTACTGGACCAGCACCTCCACAGACAATGCTATCCCTGTACCCACTGTGACACCCCACATTTGGGCTTTTTTTTCTTGCCAGGGATGGGATCAAGTACATAGATATCCAGGCAATGTTCAGACTAGCCCACTTGAGATTAGCATAAGGGAACCTGGGTGTCTGGGGGCTGCCCAGCCAGGGAGACAGAGAGAAGAGGATGTGAGGCAGACCCAGACACCCAAGTCCTTGAGAGTAGAGAGTAAATGCGCAAGCCATAAAAAAGAGCAAGAAGTTCCACAAGCAAAGTCTCAAGTCCCTCACAGTTGTGGTAGAGGGCAGTCAGGCACATGGCATGGCAAAGGACACCTCTCTCCCACCCTGCTCCAAGATCTGCTCACACAAAAACACATCTCAACTAAAGCTTTGACTTCCTAAATGCATTACTGCTGCCAGTTCTTACCCCAGCTGCATACACAACTTCCAGAGGCTTTTTGGACATTTATGTGGAAACTGAGGTGCTCACAACTCATTGTGCAGTGAGTTCTGGTGTGGGCAAGAAAGTGGCTGTGTATTGTTGTTACTGAGAGCTTGGGCTGCACAAAAGGGTTGAGACCTCCCCAACATGCCTAACATGCCCCAAACATATTTGCAGGGCCACAAGCCTTCACGTGCAGTTGTTCCTATGTGGGCAGTCTCCACAGAGACCACAGAAGGGGCTTTGCACAAAATCCCAGGACAGCTACTTCCCCATCCCACATCCTCTATAATGATGGCCTCATCCTCAGCTATACCTCTTTTGAGGCTACCATGATATTCCTTACAATTACAAAGATCAGTCCTGAGGCCACCATGATCCTCCATATACTCCCATTATCAGAGGGAGAGGGCATGGAGACAGTGGTCATCCTGCAGGCCCCAAACCAGGATGGCCAAGCATTGCCACAGCACATGGCACTGAGTGGGGTGGGTGTCAGGGTGCTGGATGAGGTGGGAGCACCACTGGAAGGTTGTCATGGTGGAAAAAGGCACTGGGTCTGCTGTAGGCATGCAAGGCCCAGTGCAGGGCTAGCTTCAGGCCCCTGAAGCATCCCACTGCTGGATGAGAGGCAGCAAGACCTCCTTAGCCTGTGACCACCACAAGTTCCAGCTCAGCTGGGATGCCAAGAGGATACTGATCCAACATGAGGGGACAGCAGTGCCCCAACAGTAGGACTCTGCAGGGCGCTCCACCCACATTGCAGGCAGGAGGCTGGGGCTCTCTCTATGCTGGGTGCTGCCAGAGTCTCAGCCCTTCCTTTTCCCTCTAACTACAGTCTTTGAGGCCAGGCCCTTGTCCTCCCCTTTGGCCAGCTTGCTGCACTAAGCTGTCCTCTTTACCTGTCTCCAGTGGCCTCTTGGGCTATCTTTTTTTTTTTTTTTTTTTTTTTTTTTTTTTTT